>NC_056735.1:1836604733-1836904733 GCF_019279795.1 Protopterus annectens
ACAAACCTGGGACAAGCCTGACAAAATGGGGGGAGAAAGCCATGGAAATAGGGACATATCTGAAATACTAGTGTAGATAAGCTGACACACTTGCTGCAGTAACACCCTCATGTCTGTCCTAACATATATTGAGTGAAATAGCACAAGTCCAACATTAAATTACTTCCCACTAGTTGGTGACAGAAATCCTCACATCAGCTCACTTATGTGTCAGAAATACACAACACTTATGGGGGCCAGGCAACACTACATCCTACAAATATCTGGACATAACATCACATTAGGCAAACTACACTCAGCTGCCAACCATGTCACCAAGCACTGCCCAAACTACAGTTAGACTGACACAACACTAACCCAAATCTGCTAGAGGGAATTACACATGTATTGGCAAATATATCAGGCACTACATGTGTGTCACAGCACTGAAAAACAGACACCAGAGTGAAAGTGCATATCCACAACCGATCCAACCATAGTCACAGTGACATAACAGTAAGCCAAAGGAACGGTACAGTATAAGGTCTGTGTGAACAAAAACATCTCAACATATTTGCCACTCTCACACTACCTCCACATATACTGTCCCAATTCCCAGTGTACTATGATGCCTGACTGTGGTAGGGGACATGACTCAGTCTGCCCCTACAAAAATATACAGCTGATAGACCACCAGAAACAGGAGCAGCATGCAGAGGCAGAATAGGAGCCGTAACACATACATCCACACCCCTCCCTACACAGGCCAAATAACATTGACACAATATACTGCTACACAATCCTAAAAGTCTGTCAACAATTTCCAGAAATACACAGACCTCCCAACTGTACAGAGTCCCACAGAATGCCCAGGCTTTCCCCTTCATATATAAGGTCTCTTCCACATAACTTGTCTGGCAGTCTGATACATCACTGGGATAGTGTCAGGAATGTAGGTGCTGAATAATCATATGCCATACTTATCAACCTCTTACTGCATAACATCTGGACAAAGCCTGATATAATCAGGGGACAGAGGCCCAAAAACAAGGGCATATTTGAAATATTGCTGCTATGAAACTGAGAATGTTGCTGTTGTAACAGGGTTAGTTGTAACATATCTTTTCTGGGAGATATGAGGTCAGAAACACAAATGGATTTTAGCAGTTACTGACTGCAATCCCCAGAGTATGCTACTGATTTTCCAAAGACAAAAAATGTCTGATGAACACACCAAACACAGGAGTCCAAATTCTGGCCTTTCTGTGGATAGCCCTATAGGCGAAAGTTATGTCAAACACTGTCAGAGTTAAAATCACCAAGAAACTCCATGCCCACACAAACCCTGTTAGACTAGCATTAATCCAAATGTATAACAGCAATACTTACATTCTGCCCCTATGTCTGGAACATTCTCCTCCATTCTTTTGGCCTGTCTCCACAGTTTGGTTCTAAGAGATATTTCCAAATACCCTCTGTGAGGCTGTTGTTCACACACCTACATGAAGTTCACCTCACTGGCAAGGAAAATGACCACTGCTCACACGACGTACCCAATGATAGGAGTGTGCTGCCATGCCATTGGCTACATGAATAACAACACAGCTGTCCTGCATGCAATTATCAAGTGGGGGACACCAATTGGAGCACAGTCCATCAGCTGCTCATGAGCATTACCTACAAAAGGCAAGCTGCTGCCTATGCAAAACAGATGTACACCCTACATCCTTGAGTGAAAGAGCGAGAAAGAGAGAAACACCAAAAGGAAACATAAAAACCAAGCAGGACATAACCACCTACACTTGAATAAAACAAACAGGTATGTCAAACAAGTAAGCATGTAATGGACTGCAGTAGGGGGTATGCAAGAATGGGAAATAGGAACTGTAACATTTATGTCTCAACAAGACTTGCTGTACTGATATATTGCTCATCAGAACCTATGGCCATATCATCTGAGTCTGTCTACAGTGACATAGATCATAGGTCAGGCCCCTGAGTCACCCCAGGAAAGGATGGCTCACATATGACTACTACTGCAGTGTTTGTTGAACAATACTGGCTGTGACAATGTATGCCAGCTACTGGGATGTCGTACATATCCATATCTTACTTGTGAATACAACTATGATATATTTGGTTGTCTCAGAAATGTGAGAGACCTATACTTGGTATTTGCATAGTAAAGTACTATTGCACACATGTGTGTTGAACTGCATGTGATATATTGAGCTCATGCCATTAAACTGTCTAGTGTTATGCACACTGACCATATGTGTGCCTCATATTTATAGTCCTTTACTCATACAGTTGTATTATCTCTGGCAAATCATTGGCTAATCTGTGAAGACTGACATTACAACATCTCCTTCTTTTTCTTCTGGCTGTTCCCGTTAAGGGTTGCCACAGTGTATCATCTGTTTACATTTCTGCCTGTCCTCTGCATCCTGCTCTGTCACACCAACCACCTGCATGTCCTCTCTCACCACATCCAGGAAGCTTATCTGAGGTCTTCCTCTTTTCCTCTTACCTGGCAGCTTCATCTTTACCATCCTTTTCCCAATATACTCAGCATCCCTCTGCAGCACATGTCCAAACTGATGTAATCTTGCCTCTCTGGCTTTGTCTCAAAACCATCCAACATGGGCTGACCCTGTCATATTCACATTGCTAATACTGTCCACCCCATCACAGCCAGTGCAAATTCTAACATCTGTAACTCTGCCACGTCCAACTCTGACTCATGCCTTTTTGTCAACCAATATAGCTGGTCTCACTACCCTATTGTAGACCTTCCCTTTTACTGTTACCGGTACTTGTCTGCCACAAATTAGCACTGACACTCTTCTCCAAACTCTCCATCTTGCCTGTACTCTCTTCTTCACCTGTCTTCCACAGTCATCATTACTCTGAAATGTTGATCTCAATCATTTATACTCATCCACCTTTGCCAACGCTGCTCCCTGCATCCTCAACATTCCACTACCCTCCCTCTCATTCATACACAGATATTCTGTCTTAGTCCTGCTGACCTTCATTTGTCTCCTCTCTAGAGCATATCTCCACCTCTACAGGGTCTCCTAAATCTGTACCCTACTCTCAGTGCAGATCACAATGTCATCTGCAAACATCATAGTCAACAGGGACTCCTGTATGATTTGTCTGTCAACCTGTCCATCACCATTGCAAATAAGAAAGGGCTCACAGCTGATCCATGATGTCTTCCCACCTCCACCTTAAATGCATCTGTCACTCCCACTGCAGACCTCTCCGCTGTCACACCACCCTTGTACATATCCTGTACTGGTCTTACATATATTTCTCTGCCACTCATAACTTCCTCATATAATACCACAACTCCCCTCTAGGCATCCTGTCTACGTCCGGAAAGACACAAAGCAACTCCTGACCTTCTCTGTAATTCTCCATCAACACTCTCAGAGCAAACATCACAGCTGTAGTGCCCTTACCTGGCATGACAGCATACTGCTTACCACTACTCATCACCCCCCTGCTTAAACTTGCTTCCACTACTCTTTCCCATGACTTCATGCTGTGAATAATTAATGTTATCCCTCTGTAGTTACTACAGCTCTGCAAATCAACCTTATTCTTAAAATAGTACACACACATTTTCTCTCCACTCCACATGCAACCTCTCACTTTCCAAGATATCATTAAACAATCTGGTGAAAAACACCACTGCCATTTCTCCTAAACACCTCCATGCTACCACACGTATGTCATGTGGACCAACAGGCTTTCCAGTGTTCCTCCTCTTCATAGCTATTCTTACTTCCTCCTTAATAAGCCATTGCACTTCTTGATTCACCATACCCACATCATCCAACCCTCTCGCTTTCATTCTCTTCATTCATCAGCCTCAAAAGTACTCTCTGCATCTGCTCAACACACTCTCCTCGCTTATGAGTATGTTTTCCTCATTATACTTTATCACCCTTATCTGCTGCACATCTTTCCTAGCTCAGTCCCTCTATCTAGCCAACCAGTACAAGCCCTGTCATCCCTCCTTAGTGTCCAACCTGTCATACAAGTCATCATATGCCTCATCCTTAGCCTTGGCCACCTCTCTCTTTGCCATGCACCTCATCTCCTCATACTCCTGTCTACTTTCCTCATCTCTCCAACAATCCCACTCCTTCATCCCCAACCTCTTTTTCTGTATACTGTCCTATACTTCCTCAGTCCACCACCAAGTGTCCTTGTACTCCTTCCTCCATCCATATGTCACACCAAGCACCTTTCTAGCCATCTCCCTTACTAGCTCAGCTGTACTTACCCAGATATTTGGTAAATCGTCACTGCCACACAGTGCCTCTCTTAACTCTTCCCTGAACTCCACCTCACAATCATCCTTTTCCAGTTCCCACCATCTGATCCTTGGTGCTGGCCTCACACTCCTCCTCTTCTTGATCATCAGCATAATCTTACAGACCAACAGTCTCTGCTGCCTAGCTACACTTTCCCCATCACCACTTTACAGTCTCCAATTTCCTTCAAACTGGCCCTCCTACATTGGACATATTCCACCTGTTTGCATCTCACTCCACTCTTGTATGTCACCCTATGCTCCTCCCTCTTGTTATAGTATGTATTCACCACAGCCATGTCCATCCTTTTTGTAAAATACACTACCATCTCTCTGTCTGCATTCCTTTGCTTAACACCATATATATCCATCCCTTCCTCATCTCCTCTGTTCCCTTCACCAACATGTCCATTGAAATCTGCTGCAATCACCATTCTCTCACTCTTGGGTACAGTCATCACCATGTCATCCAACTGACTTCACATTTTCTTTCTCATCCACTGCACAAGCAACTTGCCTTCCATATGCACTAACAACATTCATCATTACACCATCCATTTCCAGATTCATAAACATCACTCTATCAGACACTCGTGTCATCCTCCAAAAACATCCTTGGCATACTGTTATCTGGATAACCTCTACCCCCTTTCCCCTCCCATCCACACCCAAATAGCACAATTGTCACCTGGCTCCGATACACCTAGCCGTACTCCCCTTCCATTTGGTCTCTTGCACACACAATATATCCGCCTTCCTATGGCCATCATATCAGCTAGCTCTGCCCCTATACCAGTCACACTGCCAACATTAAAAGTTCTTACCCTCACTATAACACTCCTAGCCTTTCTCCTCTCTTCCTGCCATAAGAGTGCCATATGAGTGCCACACATGCTATCAAAAAGTTCATACATCTAAAAATAAACATAACATCTATAGACTCATATGCATGCAAACCATTTAAATATGGCAAGTACTACAAATAAAAATATTTGCTATCTATACTGTATAATAAAACACATATAACAATAAAACTGATGATATATTAATAATGATATACAATTATACCAAATTACTAAATATAAAAGCTTTAAAATAGCCACCAACACATAATATATAGCCATATAATGCAAAGAATTCATAATATAACATATATATATATATATATATATATATATATATATATATATATATATATTTGTGTGTGAGTGTGTGCAAAACCTATACCTCTACTAAACAGCACCTCTCACTAAAAACCTTAAAATGCACTAATATATAAGTACATCAATAAGATACCTATAGATAACTAATAGTCGATGTACGCTATATGCGTACATAATCAAATCTATACAGGGATCTACTTCAAACCCTTGGATCTCAAAAATGGTTTGAGAGGTACCTTGTCATTGAGGCCAGGATTTGATAGCATGTGTGACAAGTTATTGATTTATTCAGAGTTATATATTATGCACCAGTATTGATTTATTGAGATACTGGCTCTTTAAAAATTTTAATGGTGGTGTCTGAAGTTGGGCGCCTTTTTTAAGAGGTGGCCTATATATAATGTTACTCTCTAGATTAGTTCCTTAAGGTCTGATGAAGCCCACAAGGGTGAAAGCACTTGCCAATTTTATGGAATAAAAGTTTGTTGCTGATAACTGAGTCAACTTGATTTTTCTGTTATAGAGATACTGGATATAAACAGCTTTGTTTCATTCCATAACCTGTGTGCTGCTTTTACTATATTAATACTATTGAGGAAGGTAAACGGAACGTTCGCTGACTGGGGAGTGTATTTGTTTTATTTTGAAACCTTACAATAAGCTGGATGCATATGTGTGCACACCCTTAAAATAATATTTTATTGCAGCAGCTTGTGATTTACTGACAGCATTTAGTCTGCTTGGGTACACACCTGCCATCAAGTAAAGGCACTCTGAGTAACACCAAATAACAGTCTGCTGTCCAAGTAGGATATTCATGACATTTGCTCAGTTTCCTGCAACAGCAACAGCCATGGCTTGCAGACAGCTTACAAAGCAGCAAAGGGATCTCATATTTGAAAGGTATCAGTCAAGAGTAGGGTACAATAAAATTACCACAGCATTGCATACACCATGGAACACAGTGGAGAAAGTTGTCAAAAGGTGGATTGAATATGGGACAACAGTGCTGTTGAAAAAACCTGACGTCCCTCCAAAAATGATGATAAGACATGTCAAAACCTGGTCAGGGAGGCTGCCAGGAGACATACAGCAACACTGAGGGAGTTGCAGGAATCTCTTTCAAGTACTGGTGTTGTGTACTACATGTGACAACATTCCCCCGTATTCTGCATACGTCTGGCCTATGGGGTATGGTCAGAAGATGGAAGCATTTCCTCACACCAAAAACATCCAGGGGTGTATATATTTTGCAATACAGTGCATCAAGTCTCCCAAAGGCATGTGTGAAAATGCGTTATGGTGTAATGAGACTAAGGCTTGACCTCACAGCCACAATACCAAAAGGTATATGTGGTACACAACCAACAACGTTCTTAACCTGAACACCAGCATCCCCATGGTGAATCACGCTGGTGGCAATGGCCTGCTGTGGGGATGCTGTTTCAAAGACAGAACTGCGCCTGTAGTCACGGTGGTGTTAATTCAGAACAGTTCCAAATAACACCCATGTCTGGCCAAAATCCATCAGATGTCTGCAAGAACGCTAAGGATGGGGAGGGGTGTCAGCCTTCAACATGACAAAGACCCAAAGCATACCCCCAAAGCTACCTAAGAAAGGCTCCACCTGAACACACTAATGGTTATGGATTGGTCGAGCCAGAGCCTAGGCCTACACCAGCTAGACATACCCCAGTGTGACCTGACGAGAGCTGTGCACATGAGCCGCCCTTGCAATCTGACAGAGTTGGGTGACCTTTGCATGGAAGAGTGGCCAAATAATGCCAAGTCAAGATGTGCCATGCTGCTAGACACCTTCACAAGAAGATTGAATGCTGTAAGTCACGTACAAGTTGCTTCAACAAAGTATTATTTTAAGGGTGTGCACACTTATGCAAACACCATATTGTACATATTGTAGTCATTATATTTTACATATAACACATCAGTTTGTTTATCGATTGGATTGCACAGGTCATATGTCACATGAAAGGTGGGTAAAATATTTTAATGCATTATTGCGGTGTCAACTCATATATTACAAGAACATGGCATGTTAACAAGGTTGTGTACACTTATCATATCTACTGTAAGCTTAGAAGGTTGGTGGTGTAACAGGAATTATGTGACCATACATTTACTGCTGGTTTGGAGATCTGACACTCAAAGGTATGTCATTAATCAGTGATGTCACTCCTCAGATCATCCCAGTTATGTATCATAGAGACACAGGGGTTGTGAGAAACAGAGCAAACATATGAGCCAGACATGTATACATCCTGTGAGGATCTATACAGTTGTGAGGTATGTTCTGTGGTACTTGCCACTGCGCTATCCAGGTGAACAGCAATGATGTGTGCATGGGTGCAGTCTGTACTGGGGAAGGGCCATCACCTACTAACACTAATCACATATCCCAGAGCTCAATATTGTTAGTTACATGTAGTAAAACTGGCTGCAATGCATGATGTTGAGGGCCATGTGTCTTGCATGACACCATTTGGGTAATGTGTGGTCTGTGTAACAGATTTGTGCCACCTCACCTGTAAGTCTGTGTGTGTGTGTGTGTGTGTGTGTGTGTGTGTGTGTGTGTGTGTGTGTGTGTGTGTGTGTGTGTGTGTGTCTGTGTGTGTTTGTGTACCAGCCAACTTCAGAGTGCAGGTATTAATGTACATATGTTGTCTTCTGCTCACAGGTGGCAATGGGGTTTGGGTTCCCTCCCGCTTGGAAACTAATGTCATTATCTCTGCAGACTCTGGCAATGATGATATGATGATAGGACTAGTGAGGTACATGTGGAGTTGCCAGGGGCTGAATCTGTACCACTCTTGTCCACATCATCCCCCGCACACAGTGACAATGCTCACACATACCCCATCACCAGTGGCCATAGATGATGGACAGTTTGCAGGTAGTGGCATTGAACAGGCTAGTGTGGTGACTATGGCAGGTGTGAGTGTAGACACTGGCCATAGCCAGAGTGCAGGTGAGGTCCCACACAGGTGGATGGACAGGGGTGCTTGCAGGAGGCCGCTGCTCTTCAATCTGCTGTCGCAATTGCCACAGCAGGAGTCACAAGATGCATGTTTTGGGCTGTCATGGATGCACAGGCATGTAGTAAATGTCAAGAGTATAAAATTAAAACAGACCAAGATAAAGGGGTTCCACTCAAAAATGACAAAATGTAAAATAAAATAAAGCAGAACACCAACAAGGCAGAAAATAAAACTACAGCCGTTTAATGGTTAGCGCTTTCACGGTTCAAATACCGCTTTATCAGAGAAACATTTTCAAAAAACATTACTATTTATAAAATCATTCAACCAATAAAAAACTCACATCAATCAAGCAAATCATTGCACTTAAAGTAAAATGCACATGTTAATGTTTCAGGGGTCTCTGACGCAGAAAAGGCTTAAGAGAGACCATATCATTAATGCCTGGATAAATATCAGCTCTAAAAATATTATCCATTTCTACTCATTAGCCTCAGTTTTATTAATAATATCCCTTCCCCTTAACTCTTCACAAATTAATTCAAGCACAAAAAATGTAAAATAGTGGTGCTCCCCATGCAAATCAACATACTTAGCTAAAGTGCTAGTGCTCTTCTTATTCTTAATATCCCTTAAATGTTTGAGCACACGTTCTCTTAGGGAACGATTGGTCTTCCCCACATAGAAGACACTACATATAGTACAAAAACAATAATATACTATAGTCCTACTGATGCAGTCAGCATAGAAAGAAAAATCCATGGAGCAATGATATAATGGATGCATGAAGTGGGGGCCACTAAAAATATATTTGCAAACATGACATTGTCTGCAGGTATATGTACCCTTCCTCTGCAATTCCACATATGCCTATTACTTACCCACTCTTTTTACCTTAAATTTTTTCCTTCCTATTCTCTTCTTTTTTCTAACTTAATGATTCTTTTTTTTCAAAGGAATGTTAATGCTCAAATACTTTATTAACTCTTGCTTGATTGTACATGAAACCCACTAAAGAATCAAGACTTGATTATTTTGTACACCTACTCTAATGAAACCATACTTTGTTCACAAATGAATAACTTTTCTTATCATGTCTTGCTATGTAATTGAAACTAGTCATTTTTTTTGATGTTTTGAATGTTATAATTTACTCATGCTTGGAGCTTTTCTCCCCGGGCCTCTACTGAAAATGGATATGTATCCAGCTAGACTAGCCCGGTCAACAAATATAAAATAAAATAAATAAAATAAATATGGCGATACATCTTTTCTCTAACAAAGTTGTCTCTTAATGGACAAATTATTCTGAAAAGAGAAGGATGGTGTACTAGTTATTATATTCCTCAACTTGGTGTCAGCATAAAGGATATTCCAGTGTCTTTTTATAATGTCACAAAAGACATTCACATCACTGGAAAAAGTTAATGGAAACCTAATATTCCTTCTATTACTCAACTCCTGGTTTAAATGCACTGTGTTAGATGTTTCAGAAAAGTAAGGTTTAAGGTTTACCTTTAATTTTCCTTTTGTTGAGAAGTAGCTTAATACACTCATCAATTTCCCTCTCTTGATACCCCCTATTAAGAAAATCTTTCTTTAGCATATCAAAGGCACGTATCAAATCTGCTTCATCATTGTGTAATCTCATCATCCTCAGGAATTGTCCTGTCAGGACATTCCTAAGGATGTGAAGAGGATGCATACTATCCTTATGCAGCAATGTATTCTTCCTTATCTTCTTCCTAAAAACACCTGTCTTAAGGCCACCCAACTCATTCCTACATATATGAACATCCAAAAAATCAATTTGTCTCCTTGAGTAATCAAAGGATAATCACATATAAGAAAACTCTTGTCATTGGAGTAGTATTTTCTTTCACACAATAATTCTCTTATGTTCTCTATTCCTCAACTGTTGGGGATAACTGTAAATAAAGACCCACTATCTAGGATGACCAAATACATTTCTCTTGTGGGATCTAACCCATTTTCCCCTTTATATAGTTCTTCTAAAAAGTCCTTTGTGTCTCTTAGAATAGTAGGCTATTTATCTACTACTGGGCGCAACATCTTCTCAACGAAGACAGACAGGGGTTTGGTAACCCACCCCCTCCCCTACACTATAAGGTACATTGGTGGGTCAATCAAACTTTTATGCACTTTTGGCAGGCTGTATATCATTGGAATATTATGACTCTCTACACTAAAATAACAAAACAATTCCTCAGTAATTATCCTAGAAGTTAATAAATCAAAAACAAGAAAGTGCACTTTCTCGATCAGTGCCTTGACTGTTGCACAAGTAATTACAAAAAAATGTATCATGATCACTAAGTAGCTTCAACATACTATCACAGTACATATCTTTATCCATTAGAACAATCCCACCCTTTATCCGCGAGGTGGATTTCAACTGTTCTCATGCTTTTTAATTCAAGAAGCACTTCATATTCATCCCTGTTCAGATTGAAATAATTGCATTTGCACTCAGTCTCAAAACAGTTCCTAATATCTTCTTCACAAACATTGCAGAATGCTTCAATTGTCGAATAAGCCTCAGGTATATAGGTGCTTGGTTTCTTAAAAGAGAAACAATCAGGACGCATATCCATACTACCACAGAGTCAAATCCCTAGCAAACATTTTCAAGTTCAATAAAACATCAACCAAGTCAGACTTCTTCGAGGGTACAAATGATAACCCTCTATTCAAAGCAGATCTTTGAGCTTCAGTCAACTGTAGGGAAGAAAGATTAATAACTAAGTCTTCCTTACTGTGTTGCATGTGTTCCCGTAGACCGTTCAGTCTTCTTGTTGTTGTAGTACCTGCTGAACTCATCCTCTCATCCCTCTGCTTTGTGACAGGCCATTCCGTAACATTTGCTTGAATGGAAGAGGCTCCAGTAGCAGAAAAAGGTTGTGCCCCTTGAACGATACCTCAAACGTACCACTAGTAGACTCTCCAGCTGGCTCCACACTCATAGAATTGGCAGCATTTGCTGTTGATTCGTTAACCGCCGATATCAAGGGGACGCTAGTTGAAGTAGGCCTATGTTAATCTAACATCAATGATTGGGTTACAGAAACCCCTCCTGTAGCCGAACCATCCACCAATCTAATAGGCTGACTAGTATCTAAAGCCGATGTCATTTCCTCGGTGTCCCCATCTTCTCTACCATGCACAATTGGTTGATTAGATTCTCCATTATCAATACGGTCATATTGCTGCCTCGACCACGTAAAAACTGCACCCTTACTAAAGTCATTGATATCCCTTTGCAACTTTTTAGTCTTAACAGTTTGTAGCCTTTTATCATAGCCTGCCAAATTGTCACTATAAAGTGTCCAAACTGTCCTGCATAATATCTATAGAAAAAAATGACATAATTTCACTTTGCAACCCTCTTATTTCTTCGAGTAACACTTCCTCATGGGGTGCAAAAAAATCAATTAACTGCAGCATATACTCATAGCTGAACTTTAAATTCAAATTTTGTCAATGCTTAAGTAGCTCAGGGTAGGTGTCTCCGTAGTTCGGCATATTCAGTACGCGCAGGCCTCTCGGTATTACCCTATGGTGCAGTTCAGCTTCAAAATGTAGTCTTTGCCATTGAAGGCATTTGAATTTATAAAGTTTGTTTTCTAGATCTTTAAATTTAAATTCAAACGCCTTCTGTTTCTCACTTTCTCTGTCACTGCTGGTCACCATTCCCACCGGTACATCAAGTAATGGGTTAATTCACAATGACAGAATTCTCTCCAAACGATTCATTTTCGTACCCTGATTCAAACTACCAGGGTTGCAATCCAACTCCACATTAATGCCTTCTGTCATGCTCCCAGCTCAAATAAAACACAGCAAAGGGTATAAAATAAAAAGAGACCAGGATAAAGGGGTTCCACTCAAAAATGACAAAATGTAAAATAAAATAAAGCAGAACACCAACAAGGCAGAAAATAAAACAACAGCCGTTTAATAGTTAGTGCTTTCATGGTCCAAATACCGCTTCATCAGACAAACATTTTCAAAAAACATTACTATTTATAAAATCATTCAACCAATAAAAAACTCACATCAATCAAATAGATTATTGCACTTAAAGTAAAATGCATATGTTAATGTTTCAGGGGTCTCTGACGCAGAAAAGGCTTAAGAGTGATCATATCATTAATGCCTGGATAAATATCAGCTCTAAAAAATATCCATTTCTGCTCACTAGCCTTGGTTTTATTAATAATGTCCCCTCCCCTTATCTCTTCACAAATTAATTCAAGCACAAAAAATTTAAAATAGTGGTGATCCCCATGCGACTCAACATACTTAGCTAAAGCGATAGTGCTCTTCTTATTCTTAATATCCCTTAAATGTTGTTAGAGATTATTCTGGAGAATAACATATTTATTTTTGGGTAAGAATACTATTTGCAGGAGGTTGGCATAGCTATGGGGACAGCATGCGCAAATAGCTACGCCAACCTTGCATTGGCTAAATGGGAAACTGATGCAGGGTTGGTTAATAATCCAACTATTATCTGGTACAAGCATTTTATAGATGATGGTTTTTGCTATGGGGTGGGGATGAAGTTGGTCTTATGTCCTTTATTGAACTTCTGCATTCTACAACACCCTTCCTTAGATTCTCCTTTGAGTACTCAAGGAGACAGATTGATTTTTTGGATGTTCATATATGTAGGAATGAGTTGGGTGGCCTTAAGACAGGTCTTTTTAGGAAGAAGATAAGGAAGAATACATTGCTGCATAAGGATAATATGCATCCTCGTCACATCCCCAGGAATGTCCTCACAGGACAATTCCTGAGGATGATGAGATTACACAATGACGATGCAGATTTGATACTTGCCTTTGATATGCTAAAGAAATATTTTCTTAATAGGGGGTATCAAGAGAGGGAAATTGATGAGTCTATTGAACTAGTTCTCAAAGAAAGGAATATTAAAGGTAAACCTTACTTTTCTGAAACATCTAACACAATGCATTTAAACCAGGAGTTGAGTAATAGAAGGAATATTAGGTGTCCATTAACTTTTTCCAGTAATGTGACTGTCTTTTGTGACATTATAAAAAGACGCTGGAATATTCTTTATGCTGACACCAAGTTGAGGAATATAATAACTAGTACACCATCCTTCTCTTTTCAGAATAATTTGTCCATTAAGAGACAACTTTGTTATAGAAAAGATGTATTGCCATATGTGGAATTGCAGAGGAAGGGTACATATCACTGCAGACACTGTCGTGTTTGCAAATATATTTTAGTGGCCCCGACTTCATGCATCTGTTATATCATTTCTCCATGGATTTTTCTTTCTATGCTGACTGCAGCAGTAGGAATATAGTATATTATTGTTTTTGTACTATATGTAGTGTCTTCTATGTGGGGAAGACCAATCATTCCCTAAGAGAACGTGTGCTCAAACATTTAAGGGATATTAAAAATAAGAAGAGCACTATCGCTTTAGCTAAGTATGTTGAGTCGCATGGGGAGCACCACTATTTTAATTTTTTTGTGTTTGAATTAATTTGTGAAGAATTAAGAGGAGGGGACATTATTAATAAAACTGAGGCTAGTGAGCAGAAATGGCTAATATTTTTTAGACTTGATATTTATCCAGGCATTAATGATATGGTGTTTCTTAAGCCATTTCTGCGTCAGAGACCCCTGAAACATTAACATGTGCATTTTACTTTAAGTGCAATGATCTATTTGATTGATGTGAGTTTTTTATTGATTGAATGATTTTATAAATAGTAATCTTTTTTGAAAATGTTGTCTGATAAAGCGATATTTGGTTTTAATGCACAAGGTGAATATAGTACAATGTAGCTATGTAATAGTATGTATTTTGCTGTCTGCTTGCATTCATTATGGGTATACATACAGGTGTATGTACCTTATTAGCCAAGATACATTATTGCTGTGACTATGACTGACTGAATGTAGTCTGACATGCTGTATTCTGTTTGTGTTCAAGGTGTCTGTGTGTCTGCAGGCTGTGGCCCTGCAGACATTCCCAAGAGGGAGTATAGCTGAGTGAGAATACACCGACCATGTTATAGGCAAGGTACAGCTTTATATGTGCATGTACCAGGTGTGTATGCATGCAACAG
The DNA here is from genome assembly GCF_019279795.1 of Protopterus annectens. NCBI lineage: Eukaryota > Metazoa > Chordata > Ceratodontiformes > Protopteridae > Protopterus > Protopterus annectens. The sequence goes on from NC_056735.1 coordinate 1,836,619,333, forward strand.
TGTGTGAGGGACACGGTTGTCAGACAGTGTGACCTTGCATACATACCCCTTGTCACAGACAGGTAGCCTTCAGACATGTCAGCTCAGTGTTGTGTAGTATCATAGGCTCATACATACAGAACAGGTTATTGCAGTACTGTCACCAGGTCCCTCACAAGCATAGCCATTACATTAACTGCAAGAGATTCACCTGTCAATACCTGTTGGCCCTGCCATTTCTTTCCCACACACTCAACCCTGGTGCATGATGATGATGATGATGTGTATGACAGGTTTGTGGTATGTATTTCTGAGTTCACCAGGTGGAACAGGGAGACAAAATGGTATATCCTTTGCATACATACAGTAAGAACTGACACAGGGGATGTGCACACAGTAACATAAACACAGTTGGCAATAGACATTTTAGTAAACCTACATTGCCACCTTGATGTACTCTACTACTATATACACATGACATGCCCCACATAGATTATATGCGTGGGATATAACACACTACCTCTTACAACATGTAATGTTATGAATGCCTTCCCAGATGGTGAGATAACCCCCCAGAAATAGGATGTGGAGTCATGTATTGCTCCTACAAGCCTGGACAAGTGATAGTGTAGCAGACGTTGTATCAACATGTGTGTCACTACACTCACTGTGGCTGATTTGGCAACAATATCACATACATGGGCATTAAGGGACCCAGACCACATATAGGTTGCAAACATATGGATATTCCATAGACATCTGTACAGAGGATTAGTATGGTGTGCACAAGGGTTTAACATGCTGCACGTGAGACATATGCCGTTACCATGCTGTTTAAAGTAATGCCAACAGAAGGTGGTAAACAGGCATGGATGGTACACAAATCAAAATGGTATCAGCCAAGAAAGATATGATCTTCACCCAAAGACACACACACAGTTGTCAGTATTGAGGTTAGAACCCCTACCTATCTAGTTATTTCTACTATAGTGTTATGCAGTTATCAGATGTGGCTTGGAGCTTACATAATTTCACCCAGTCCACACACAAACACACACACACACACACACACACACACACACACACACACACACACACACACACACACACACACACACACACACACACACACACACACACACACACACACCCTTGCCAGTATTGAGATTAGAACCCCTGCCTATTTAGTTTTTTGTACTACAGTGTTACGCAGTTATCACCATGAGCTACAGAGCTTATTGGTCTGATAATTGGCCAAAGGTGCTGATAAATGCACAGCTGAGGTAAACTGTTACAGGTGCCAGAAAGTATGCCTCCAGTTTTTCCCTTAGATCTTGCTAGTTCTTGCTCTCCTGCAATTCAAATAGCTTTGCACTTCAACATGTTTTTTATCAATTATTCTAGCACACCTGAGAGCCATCAACAGTAGTCATTTCTCATGGAATTAGCTCCAGTACTTAGTAGTTATGACCACCCCTCCTGTCATGATTAAAGTGCAGTTCTCTGTGCTTTTGCACATTAACCAGGTGCACTTGGGCATTCTGAGGCACTGTTGCTACTGCCTCATGTACACAGTCAACTTTCTCCTCTAAACTCTCAACACTCAGACTTGTGAGAGATACCCCTATATCACCAAATTGGAAGATATGCACTCTCCATTGAAGACTGGACTAGCTGGTCAAGAGGAGAAGGGTCATCACCTGCAACACACTACATGGAACACAAACCCCTCCAGAATGCCCACTATCACAGCTCTGACATACAAACAATAACCACACACCCACCTTCACACAGGCACTGAATAGACATTTACCCAAATAGCGGAGACCACCAAGACAGACACCCACTCAACCACCACAACACAGCACAAACCACAGAACACATATCTCATCTACACAGTGTGCCCCTCAACCTAACCCCCAAAGGCCAACCATCTTGCCTGATACAGTAATCATAGGCGAATCAATAGTGAGGCACACAGATGTCCCACTCACTGGGTTGAACATGGAGGAGGTAACAGTCAGTTGTCTATCAGGTGCCAGAATCCAACACATAACACACCCTAACATATGGGACCATTGCTTGACAACAGTAGTCAATTGCTACCTGGTCAGATCCAACATAGAGTAATCACCATGGAAAATCCATATCTCACCCCCCTCCCCACAAAGGTAACCATCTTGAAAAACTTCTCCAAAGCTAACTTTGAACTCATAAGAACAGAGGTGACTAACTTCAAAGCACCCATGTCAATGGAAAATACCTGGATGACTGACAAATTATGCACAAATGCACTGTACAAACATGTACATCAATGCATTGAACTAGCCATACCCAACAGAATCATGACACTCTCCTCCAAATAATGGAGGCCAATCTGGTGGTCTCTTGCCATTAATAACCTGTACAACAGAAGGAAGAAACTGTTGCAGAAAAAGGTGGCGTCCCAAGAGTGGTAAAACTCCCTTATTAGCCTCAACAACAACTTGAGATCCCTCATGAAATCATCTAAAGCTGCCTATGATGGCAGAATTGCAGCAGACACTGACAACAATCACAAATCCTTTGTTAGTGATATCAAAAACTTCCACGCAAATACTCTGAAGTGCTCTGAGTTACTGCACAATGCTACTTTCTGTACTGAACCAATAGATATTGCCAACATTCTTGCCAACACATTCAATCCCAGCTTTACCCCTCCATCCCCCCTAAGGAAACAATCAGAATGCCAGAAGAATGCCAGGCACCCAGGATTACTGCCACCCAGGTTACACCTACATTGTCCATGGGCAAGAATACGGCTTCCATTGGACCCCACATTATCCCTGGCTGTGGTCTACATGAACTATAAAGATACCTGGCACCACATCTATGTACCCTTTTCAGTCACAGCCTCACCTCAGGCTTTGTCCCTCCTAAATGGCTCACTGCTATAGTTATCTGTCTCCATAAAGATGTGGTAACTACAGACCCTGGGAATTATCAGTCCATTAGCCTGATGAGTCTGATATGTACAGCTATGGAGTGCATCATCAGGGACCTGATCGACAAACATATAGGTAATCTCCTAACTCTAGACCTCACACAGTTTGGCTTTGTGAAAGGGAGATCATGCCTGCTTAAATTGTTTGGCTTATTTGAGTCAGTCACCAAGGCTGTGTATGACAGTAAGGCACTGCATACAGCCTACATCAATCTGGCCAAGGCTCTTGATAACATTCTTCAGTCAAGAATTATGGATGAATCCACCAAACTAGGCATCAACTCCTATATCACTGGGGGGGGGTTGCAAATTGGCTCACAGATAGAACACACAGTGTGAAAGTAGCAAGCTCAAAGTCAGACTGCCAACCAGTCACAAGTGGAGTCCCACAGGGATCAGTCCTGGGTACTCTCCTGTTCAGCATGTACTTCTCAGGAGTCCAGGCCAACACAAAGGAACTCTGGCTGAACAAGCTCACAGACAACTGCAAGCTGGGAGCCATCATTAACTCCAGAAGTGATGCAGACATCCTACAGAAAGGCTTCACTGAGACCATTGACTGGTGTAGAAACCATGGCCTGAAGCTTAACACCACAAAATGCATAATCAGCCCCTTTGGTAAAATCTCAGTTCCCACTAAGTACCACATTGATGGTAGCCCACTGAACACTGTAGGCATTATAAGAGATCTGGGGACACAGGTTGACAGCAACCTCTCCTTTAACCACCACATTGCCGCTGTGGTCAGGAAATCCATCTATGTGGCACATCTCATTACCAAGGGTTTTGCATCCAGGAAGAAGGAGATCATTGCCTCTGTGTACTCTTCCCTCATTACACCAATCATCATGTATAATGGCCTATTTGGCATGTACCTCACTAGACACCTGCAACAGCTGGAAAGGCCACAGAAGTACCTCATAATGAGGATCCTAGGCTTTAAACACATGTCCTACACAGACAAACTCAAGAGACTCCAGCTATTCTCTGTCTCATATCATCTACTTAGAGGCAATCTCTGCTTGACTTGCAAAGCCATGTCTGACCCAGCTCTTTTACAAAAGCTACATCTAAGGACATCCCAATCTCTCTGCACCACACTGCAGGGACCTCAACCTCATTGCCACAATCAACACAGCATGCTAGAGGGACAGGTTCCTCACCCAGAGACTGCACATGCCCTGGAATAGACTTCTCATACATGTCAAGCAAAGCACCTAGATGGCCCTGTTCCAGAGCGATCTTGATGAGTGGATGGATAATAGAATGTTCACCCCAGGGATCACTCCAGTGGCTCTTCTTGATGGGGTGACTGGGAACTAATGGCAGGGCACTTCTATGGACTAGGCTTGTAATGGCTCTAGGGACATTAGCCTAGTACACACCTATGAACCTATAAGGGGAGTGACATCAGCATGACTGATACAGTAGGCTAGTGGGTGGGTAACTTATCAAAGTACTTTTTCCTACAACCATACACAGTTACATACACACACTTATACACTCACACACATTTGCCAGATCTGAGAGGAGAACCCATGCCTATCTAGTTATTTGTACTATAGTGTTACACAATTATCACATCCGCTACAGAGCTTACTGGACTGACAACTGGCCACAGGTGCTGATAAGGGGAATGACATCAGCAGGAGTGATAAAGTATGCCAGTGGGTGGGAAACCTATCAAAATACTCATTCCTGCAAACATACACGCTTAGACACCCACACAGACATTTATCAGATCTCAGAGTAGAACCCCTACCTATCCAGTTATTTGTACTATAGTGTTGCACAGTTATCGCACACACTACAAAGATTACTGATCTGAAAACTGGCCAAAGGTGCTGATAAGGGGAATGACATCAGCAGGACTGATAAATTAGGGCAGTGGGTGGGAGACTTATCAAAATACTTCTTCTTACCAACATACACACACATTCATTTGCCACATCTGAGATTAGAACCCCTGTCTAGCTATTGATTTGTACTATTGTGTTACACAGTTATCAACCACACTACAGAGCTTACTAGGCTGACATCTGGCCAAAGGTGGTGATAAGGGGAATGGCATCAGCAGGACTGATAAAGTGGGACACTGGTAAGTTTTGTGGGTGGGAATGGCCTGAAACTGTTTCAACTACAAGCAAACAAACAAACACACACACCCTCAATCTCACATACACAACTGTCTCTGACACACACACACACAGTTGCCAGTATTGAGATTAGAACTCCTACCTATCTAGTTATTTCTACTACAGTGTTACGCAATTATCACAAGCACTACAGAGCTTGTAGGTGTGATTGGTGTCCAATGGAAATTCTAAGGTGAATGAAAGCAGCAGCTCTTGTGAAGTAGGGTAATGTGAAGTGTACTGAGTAGGAAGAGTCTACTAATACTTGGACCTATGGAGAAACACACACACACACACACACACACACACACACACACACACACACACACACACACACACACAGGCAGGTGATGTGGTATTATAAACTCAACCTCAGCACTGTTACACAATGGGGCTCACCTTTTATGCTGGCATGTGCAAATGTTTACAACTGGTATGCCACTGTCCACAGCAGGACATCACTGTATACCATTCAGGGTATCTGTGTGTGTAACTCACTCTGTCTGTGTCCCCCTGTGTCTCTCTCTGTATCATTGTCTGTCTCTCAGTTCCCCACATCTATGTGTGTGTATGCTTGACATATGCTGTTTCCTGTATATATGTATATATATATATATATATATATATATATATATATATGTGTGTGTGTGTGTGTGTGTGTGTGTGTGTGTGTGTATCTCACGCAACTGGTGCAGATATACCACATATGGGCCACCTACAGCTAACTGAGGGTAATTCTGTCTGATGTGTGTGTGTGTGGGAACAGTAGAGGTGTACATAGCTGTCTGTATGCATGGACATATATACACAATACAGTCATATATTCCAATGTGGGTTCCAACATGTCCTGTGATTCTCTAAGTGTAGGAGCATGTCCAGTGTGACCTTCTATAGTTAGAGTGGGACTCCATTCCAGAGATAGGTGTACTCCAGTCCAGGGTTGTGTGTGCTACAGCCATACCTCTCAGGTGTACACTGGACTTTCCTCAGGGTACTTGTTTTGTTTAGCAGACATTTTCTGACATATCTGTAGTCTGAAACTGCAATGTATTGTGTCATTACCTAGTGCCAGACATCTTCAGATCATCGCAGTGTTTTACCATAGAAATACTAGTTGTATGATGCATAGACCAATATTATGAGGGCAGCTATGTAAATTCTTGCCCAACAAGGCCGTTTGTGAGGTGTGGCTATAGCCAGTGTAGTAATGATACACAGCTGTGTGAACAGTCCAGCAACCTGGTGATATACTGGCTGGGGATCTCCTGCTTGTTTGGTATCTTTCTAACCTGAGATGCCATATCCTTGTGTGGGCATACCTCTCACCTGTACATATTTGGCAGGTTGTCCAGGTGTTTGGCTAGAGGTTTCATCCTTTCTACATAAACTTGTGTTTTTATGGCAAGTTAGTTATATATAACTGAAGTGTGATGTTACAAAATAATACAGACATTACTGTTTCAGAATACATAACCTTCAAACAATTCCAGCTACTGAAAACCCCTCCCCCTATGAGCATTCTCAGTATGTAAGGGCGATATTTACAACACATGCCTATCATTGTGCCTTTTTTCCACTTTTCTTTCTGCCCTTGTCCAGACATCATGCTGTCAGAGGTTGGGCATTATGGGTGTGGGTACAGAGTGCTTTCAACTGTGCAGGCATGTCCATTATTTGTAAAAGCAAACATAAGAAAAAGGATTATTGAGAATGATCATTGGCAATGGTACCTCACAGAACTTATATTCACAAAAGCCTTGGCACCTCTGCTACACATCCGTCCATATGTCACTAATATGTGTAGCTTATTCCACATAGCACTGTGACTTCCAGGTATGTCAGTGGCAGAGCAGTGTGTGTCACCGACATGCATAACAGTTGGCACTGCAGTTATTTGCACATGGCACTATCAAAGGCAGCACTGTATCTAGGGCACTACAAGATGACTGTCAGGAGAATGTGCTGGCCAGATCCAGATAGTATTAACCACACATACACATAGCTCATTGATCCCTGCATACTGTGGGCAGGGAACATGTTTTCATGTGCATTGGTACAGCCCTGCCAATGTGTGGTATGCTGCTATTTCCATGCAAACATATATGTTTTTGCATTTGTGTGGGTATATGGAGGAGGCACATCTGTCCACTGTACACATTTGCACAGACTGTGCTGATATTTGCTTTGCATTTTGTTTCAATTTACCATACTATTGTGCTCTGTCTTGGGGATTGGAGGCATATCAGCAAAGAGCCCAGGTCAGATTGTACTGACATACATTTGAGTTTCAGACTTCTTACCCTTCATAGCCTTACTGCAACTGTGAGTCCTGCTGTGCTATCACTGTGTGAGTCTGTAGGGGGTTAATTCAACATTGCCGCCATTTGTGTGCCTTTACCAGACATTTATCTGAGGTTTTCTACAGCTGACTTGCTGTGTGGATCTGAGGGGTGGTTATGGAACTCCACCCTGAAATCCATGCCTGTGACCTATGACCTCCCCACTTAGTTGTCCCCACACCTATATTGCAGTGGATGTGCCACCTTGGGTACTACCGCATAGTGTGTGGAGGCCAGTTTTGACCAGACATTTCCTGGTGTTCCCCATAGCTGTCAGTTGTATGCTGCTATCCCAGCAGGCCACCCCATTCCCCTTGCATGCATGCAGCATTATCATAGATATGCTAGCAGAACATACTAGTCCATTCATTTATTGTTAAGAAGACTGACTTACCTTACGCTTGCAGCAGTTATGAGGACAGTGCTTGAGGGCCACCTTATGCTGGATGCACACAGTACACTGCTTATACATGGTAAGTTACAGGTAATATGATGTGTGTGTCATCCATTTTACTGGGTGTGTGAGTCAGAGAGAGGTGCCAGTTCCTGGGGTCCCTAAAGTGTCAGTGTGTGTGCTATGCATTGCCTCTTTGCCAAGGTGAGAGTATACTGGGCATGCCTCTATTTGCCTATGGGAGCAGGCTCAGCGGCCCCATCCTGTGAATCTCTCTGTGCCTGTGGGGATCTTGGCAATGGTGGTGGGCTGTGTGGCCCTTCCCCATGCTGTTCTTGCTGCAGCTGTTTCCACAGGATCATATTGTGTAGCATGGCACATACTATGAACATGTGTGCACATGTGGCTGGACAGTACTGCAAGGCTCCAACAGATATGTCAAGGCAGCGGAACCATGACTTGAGCATCACAAACACATGCTCTGTAATGATCCTGGTTTGTGTGTCTGCCTCATTATGGCATTCTTGTATGGTTGTATGTGCATTTCTGATGGGTATCATCATTCACGGCTCTAGTGTATAACCAGGCATCCCTCACCAGATGGCTATACAGGATGCCCCCACTGGCAAATACCTGGTACAGCTGTGACAAATGCCAGATGTGGGAGTTGTGATAGCTTCCAGGGCTGCCAGCACACACATTCATGATAATGCCCTGGGCATTACACATGACCTGGCAGTTGATGGAGGGGAAGCCCTTGCAGTTCATGTAGATCCTACCCTGTTCACTGGGTGGTGCTTTAATGTGAATGTGCGTGCAGTCTCTGGCACCCAGTTCCTCCAGGTAATCTGCTACACTGTGGAAGAGATGCATATTGCTGGTCCTCATGGGTGTTGGGGAAGTAAATGTACTCACTGACATGTGGTAGCATGACATCCAGGAACTGGTGGATTACCCTGGCTGCAGATGCCTGTGAGACTCCCTATCATGTCCCCAGTAGGTCTTTGGAAAGTACCTGTAGCTAGAATTCTTAAGGCTACACATTCCTTGGTATCCACTGGGATGAGTTCCCCTCTGTTGGTTCTAGCTGTGAGTTGAGGCTGGCACAGCTCAGTGATTTGCTGAAGTATGTGTCTGTCTACCCTGTAGCACTCTACTATCTCCAGATCATGTAGCCCCTGGTAGGTTACCCTACGTCTGAACACTCTTCTCCTTCTCCTTGGTCTGTGGCAGCTGTTAGCATTATCCTCCTCTCTGCCCTCAGCCTCTAGCACATACTGATAGATCAAAGCAATGGCAGCCCCTAACATTTTTCTAGTTAAAATTCCCCCACATGTATACACCAATGGTGTAGAGTTTGTGGGAAAAACCAGACTGTAAGATATTTCCATACTGTTGTGCTGCAGATGCTGCCTGTATGATTGGCTGACTATGATACATTCCAGATGCCAAATATATTACTCATGGCTTTTATTTGGCCACTGTGAGTGTTAGAGGCATTACTGGTAACTTGTACATGATTGCCATTATTCTGCTGTTGCGCTTTTGTAATTATTTTTTACTTACATCTCCTCCCATTTTCAGCTATGCAGCCACCTGCCAGCTGTATTTTTGTGTGCTTTGCCTGGCCCATTGTGAGTTGCAAGAGTCCCATGTTAGTGATTTCTACTTCATTTCTCCTTTATTGTGCTGTTGCCCTTTATTTTTACATCTCCTCCCATTTTCAGCTATACAGCCACCTGCCAGCTGTATTATTGAGTGCTTTCAATGGCCCATTGTGAGTTGCAGACTCCCATATTGCTGATTTGTACTGCATTTCCCTTGTTCTGCTATTTCCTTTTCTTTTTCCTATATCCTTCCTGTTTCAGCCCCGGCGCACTGCCCAGACTCATTTAGCTAGTGTAAACAGCAAGGAATGGCCCTCCCCTGGGCACGAACACGCTCCTCAGTTCATGAAATAAGTGTATACAGCCTCAGACACACCCCCTCACTTAGCTGTGCTTAGCAAAGCACAGACCCGGCCATTGAAGCTCCAATGTGCTTTTAGCAAGCATGATACACTCCCTTTTAATGTTAGTTGCTCCTCCTGTCTACATGATGGTGTTAGAGCCCCTACACAGTTAAGTGCAGTGTGACACTTAGAAGAATTCTGTGATTCAGTATAAGTCCCCTCATTAACATACCCCACTGCCTTAATCCGTAGTTACTGCACTACACAAGAGTCTTCCCCCTTAGCAACCACTGTTCCCTGCCACTGTTTTGATTCTGCTTGCCATTGACTATAATGGCAAAATGCAGCTTTCCCCTAAAATGCACCTTTCACATTTATTTCTTTATTTTCCCCATGATCCCGTTTGTGTGGCCCATCCCTATGCTTAAACGGTCAGGATCGGCCAAAAAATAATAAACTTTTATTTTTTTAAAAACTGAACAGTTTAACATGCAATGGCCCATATATTTGGCCATTGGCATGCCTACAGGTTAGTGTCCATGCTTTTATTGGAGCTGTCATGGCTCTGTTTTCAATTTTGCAGAAATGTATTCGGCTAGTAGCTGAATACATTTCTGAAGCTTACACAGTTCCTGCACGGCTACCTACCTGCTTCCTGGATCACTATTTTACCTCATTTGCATGTTTTTCACCAGCAAATGAGGTAATTAGCATCCTGCATGGGTTTCCGTGCAGGAACAGTGTTGGCTCACTCGTGCACATCAATACAGTGCATTCCTGGATCGCTCGGCATCCATATTCTGTGCAGGAGCGGCTACACTGCTCCTGCATGGAAAAAATTTGTTCGTGAATCCCAGGGTATCACTTCAAACACTATCTGCAGAAAACATGGCTTGATGCTAAATGATATCTCCACATATTTGGATTTGAAACAGACTGGTGAGCACAGGTATCATGTGACTATTGCACTTGCCTTACTGATACATGATGGGCTGTCAGGCAATGTAAGCAATATACATGGTAATGTAAAAAATACAGGCCTGTAACAAGGATCAGATGCATTTTGTTTGGCTAAACAGAAAAATTAAGTAACATACCTCATTTCCTCCACTGCTTATCAAACAGGGCTTGATTCTAGCTCTGGTCTTCCATACCTGAAAAAGAAAAGAACACTATGAATGAGGGTGGATTTTGCACAATAGTTGAGGTCTTTACTTCATAGAGACAAGGTAGAGGGTTTGATTTGAATTTCAAGTTACTGGCTAGACTTAAAATAGCACTTCAGGGCAGTTAGCTTAGTATTCACCTATGTCGTCCTTAAATAAAATAGCTATACATTGCTCAGATTAGATTATTGAAAATTTACTTCTGAAGAACAGCAGATAATCAACATACTCATTTTTTCAATGTTACACATGGACTTTTACATCTTTGAATACAGATTAGAGAACATGAAATTCAAACCTGCAGCTCTAACATACATCCAGCCTCTAATTTTGACACCTACTTGGCTAGCTAATACATCTTGACTTAGAGTGTGTGCTGGGAATGCAGTGAATAGACTTGGAGTGATGATATCACCTGGATGGGGGATGGATTACTAATATGGATCATGACTTAGGATTTCCAAAAAATAACACCTTCTGGGCATGTAGGTAAATACTTAGCAAGAATGATTTCATGTCAGCACTGTGGTCACAACCATTAGCAGCTATGGAAAACCTTCATTCCTCAGATAGTAGGACAGTGGGACAGTGTCATATATCACAGAGCTTCTGTTAACACACACATATAAGGTGCTGCACATCAGGGACACAGTAAGGTATGTGAGAGGACTACATTTACAAATATTCCTAGGCAAAGTGCATATCACAAAGGAAATACATGCTTCAATGTATCTCCCTGCTCTGCATTTCAAATGTAAGTCTGACCATCTGACTCTCTCAAAAGATAAAGATGAGGTTGTTGATGTGAATTTAATACTGAATGACAAAACAACACTTGACAGAACTTTTGAAAATAATACTACATTGCACAAAACTTTGTCAGACATATAATGGTCTGTAGCAAGCTTTACATGAAGTTATGGGAAAAAGTAGTGGAAGCTAGGTTAAGAAGGGAGGTGATGATTAGTGATCAGCAGTATGGTTTCATGCAAGGAAAGAGCACTACAGATGTGATGTTTGCTCTGAGAGTGTTGATAGAGAAGTATAGAGAAGGTTAGAAGGAGTTGCATTGTGTCTTTGTGGATTTAGAGAAAGCATATGACAGGGTGCCTAGAGAGGAGTTGTGGTATTGTATGAAGAATGCAGGAATGGCAGAGAAGTATGTAGGAGTGGTACAAGATATGTACAAGGGTAGTATAACAGAGATGAGGTCTGTGGTGGGAGTGACTGATGTGTTTAAGATGGGGGTGGGATTACATCAAGGATCAGCTCTGAGCCCTTTCTTATTTGCAATGGTGATGGACAGGTTGACAGACGAGATCAGACAGGAGTCCCTATGGACTATGATATGTGCAGATGACATTGTGATCTGTAGTGAGAGTAGGGAACAGGTTGATGAGACCCTGGAGAGGTGGAGATATGCTCTAGAGAGGAGAGGAATGAAGGTCAGCAGGACTAAGACAGAATATATGTGTGTGAATGAGAGGGAGGATAGAGGAATGATGAGGATGCAGGGAGTAGAGTTGGCAAAGATAGATGATTTTAAATATTTGGGATCAACAGTTCAGAGTAATGGCAAGTGTGGAAGAGAGGTGAAGAAGAGAGTACAGGCAGGATGGTGTGGGCGGTGAAGAGTGTCAGGAGTTATTTGTGACAGACGAGTAAGACCGGTAAGAGTGAAAGGGACGGGCTACAAGAGGGTAGTGAGACCAGCTATGTTATAAGGGTTGGAGAGAGCGGCATTTTCAAAAAGGCAGGACTCAGAGCTGGATGTGGCAGAGTTAAAGCTGTTAAGATTTGCACTGGATGTGATGAGGGTGGACAAGATTAGGAATAAGTATATAAGAGGGTCAGCCCAGTTTGGACGGTTTGGAGACTAAGTCAGAGAGACAAGATTATGTTGATTTGGACATGTACTGAGGAGGGATGCTGGGTATATTGGGAAAAGGATGCCAAGAATGGAGCTGCCAGGTAAGAGGAAAAGAGGAAGGCCTAAGATAAGGTTTATGGATGTGATGAGAGAGGGCATGCAGGTGGTTGGTGTGACAGAGCAAGATGCAGAGGACAGGAAGAAATGGAAACAGATGAACCACTGTGGTGACACCTAATGGGAACAGCTGAAAGAAAAAGAAGAAGAAGCAAGCTTTACTAAATCTGCTCTTAAAGAGCTACTGTTAACAGACCATTATGGATTACGAACATATTCATAGCAATTCAATGAATAACTAAGTTATCTGTAACCATGCACAAAATAATATCAAGAAGCAGTTGTTTAGAGAGCAAGATTCAAATATGTGTGAAATAAACTAAGATAACAATTTAATGATATGCTTTTCCTATGTGGAGTTGAACCCAGAGCATGCCAAAGTATAGACATGCTGGATGTTTTTTTAATAGGGCGAGCTAACAGGCAGCATATGTGTCTTCTTAAAAAAACAGGTATTGCTTGTATAAAGTCATATTCCTGTGGATAATGGATGAACACATAAAATTCTGAAACTTATTGGCCGTTATAATTAATCTAAAGAAATAACAGCTATCAACACATAAATGGAAACATATGTCTAAGTAGTCGGACAGACATTCTTATTGGCTTACACAAATGGGACACAGTAACAAGAATGTTCACTTTATTAACTCAAAACCACCCTTCCCTACCTTCTTTCTCTGCACAGTACCCACCTCCTACTTAAAAAGACTCCTGACAAAACTAAACCCCACAAAACTAGCAGCTGACTACCTGCCCACTGAATACCTAAAGATAGCAGCTGATGTCCTAACCTATCCTATTTCCATATTAATCAACCACACCATATCTGAATCCTATGTACCCACACTATGGAAAATATCACACATCATTCACCTCCACAAAGGTGGCCCCTCCACTGACCTCTCCAACTACCGCCCCATTGCCATCCTCTCCCCTCTCTCCAAGATACTCGAAAAATGCATCAACTCACAGGTCTCCAAATTCCTCCTTAAAATAACCTCCTCTCCAATACCCAGCATGGTTTCAGACCACACCACAGCATGGCAACTGCTCTCCTCTCCTTCACCAACACTATCCTCCATCACAAAAACAATGGCCTCCTCTCCTCTGCTGTATTTCCAGATCTATCTAAAGCCTTTGACATTGTGTCACACAATCTAATACTCTCTGCTCTATCTGACCTCTCTTTCTTCACACCAGCCGCAAACTGGTTCCACAGCTATCTACAAGGCTGCCAGCAATTAGTCATCTGAGACAACAATCTGTCCACTCATCTCCCTGTTACTCTCGGGGTTCCGCAAGGCTCCATCCTTGGCCCCCTACTTTTCTCCCTTTTCACCAACAACTTGCACACTGCCACCAAACTTGCCTCCCTCATACAGTACACAGATGATTCCACCCTCATCTGCTCAGCCCCAACTCTAACAAAACTCCAACAGATCACCCAAGAATCTTTCTCTTCAGTTGAAAGCTGGCAATCTAATGCCCAGCTTCTCCTCAATCCAAATAAAACCAAACTTCTCATCTTACAGTCCTCCAAATCTATGCCAAACACCCCACATTTCACTATTCAAGCCAGGGATAATACATTGATTTCACCAACAGTCCACACAAAACTACTTGGTGTACAGATAGACAATAATCTCAAATTTGACATCCTAGGCTGTGTACTACATGAACTACAAAATGAACTGACACCTCACCTAAGTGTCATGTTTAATCATAGCCTCACCTCAGGCTTCATGTCCACTGAGTGGCGCACAGCTGCATTTATCCCACTCCACAAGGGGGGATCCACCTTGGATCCCAGGAACTACCGTCCCATCAGTCTGATGAGCCTGATTTGCAAGGGCATGGAATGCATTATCATTGAACTTATAAACAAAGACATTGGCAACCTTCAAACACTAGACCCCACCCAGTTTGGTTCGTGAAGGGCCAATCTTGTCTCCTGAACCTGACTGACTTCTTTGAATCAGTCTCCAGAGCTGTGGACGAGGGTAAGGTGGTCCACACAGCCTATCTGGACCTTGCCAAGGCCTTTGACACCATCCCCCACTCTGGAATCATAGATAAACTTAGTAAGCTGGGCAGAAATCCCTACGTCACTCGATGGGTTGCCAACTGGCTTACTGACAGAACCCAGACTGTAAAAGTAGCTGACTCCAAATCCAGCTCCAGACAAGTGACAAGTGGAGTACCTCAGGGTTCAGTCCTGGGACCACTCTTGTTTGTCGTCTACTTCTCTGAAGTACAGGCCAACACTAAGGGACTCTAGCTAACAAAGTTCGCAGATGACTGCAAACTGGGAGTCAATACTGAATCCCCAAATGATGTTGATATTCTACAAAAGGGCCTTACAGAAACAGATGCCTGGTGCCAGAGCCATGGGCTCAAGCTTAATGCCAAGAAATGTATAGTTATCCCCTTTGGAAAAAAACAGGTACCCATGAATTACCACATAGGTGGCAGTACACTAAACATTGAAAGTGTGATGAGAGACTTAGGGACACAGGTGGACAGTGGTCTCACGTTCCATAACCACATCTCCACAACAGTCAGGAAATCCTTCTATGTGGCACACCTCATCACTAAGAGCTTTTCATCCAGAAAAAAGGAGGTCATTGTCCCACTGTACTCATCCCTCATTAGACTCATTATAGAGTATAATGCCCCGTTTGGTATGTACCTCACAAGACATCTGCAACAGCTGGAAAGGCCACAGAAATACCTCACTAATAGAATCACAGGCCTAAAGCAGATGCCATATGCTGACCGTCTAAAAAAACTCCAGCTATACTCTGGCATATTATCTACTCAGAGGCGATCTCTGCTTAACATACAAGGCCATGTCAAACCCTGAGCTGTTGGACATGCTCCACTTAAAGAAATACCAATTCCCTCAGAGCCACACACTCCAGGGATCTAAACCCCTTGTCACCACAATGAACAAAACATGCTGGAGGGATAGGTTCCTGACCCAGAGACTCCCTGTACTCTGGAATAGACTGCCCATACATGTCAAGCAGAGTGCCTCCTTGGCCCTCTTCAAAAGGAACCTTGATGATTGGATGGGAGATAGGAAATTCACCCTGGGGATCATGTCAGTCGCCTTGCTAGACAGGGGTCCAGAGAAGTAAATATTGTGGGAAGAAATATCCAGGGAATTGTTATGGCTAGGCTTGTATAGGCCCTAGGGCCGATAGCCTAGTACCAACCTATGAACCTATGAACATATCACTAACAATAAAAAAAAGTTCACAAAAACTGGGTGCCTTATATAGAAGCTGCCAATACCTCACCAAACCAGCAAGAATCTCTATCGCCAATTCCCAACTAATCTCCACCCTACTCTACGCATCACCAATACTTACAAATCTTAGACAGTCAGACCTACACCAACTCGAAGCCTGCTACAATAAAATTGCAAAATTTGACACCGGTGCCTCTTACAACAGCCACCACTGTGTCTCCCTTAGAGACCTTGACTGGCTTGAACTCCCTCATCTGTTACACCAAACCCAACTCCCCTTTGCTCATAAACTAGTAAACCACCCTCTCGGAATCCCATCGCTCCATACAATTCTCCAACCCTACCACTCTTCCAGACCACTATGCTCCTGCAACAAAACTCTACTCCAGGTCACCAAAGCCAAAAACTTAGCAGGTGAAGCACTATTTTTCTGTGCTATATGCAAGTACTGGAGCAACCTTCCCACTACTATAACTACCCTTCCTTCCTGCAGTATTTTCAAGACTGCACTTAAATCTCACCTAAATTCTCACTGGCTTTGTCCTTGTCCAAACCCCGACTAATAATCCCCCCCTTTCAACCCTTCTCTCCTTTCCCAGATTTAGAGTATCCCCTCTATCACTATAAACCTGAACTGAAGATGACTCGCTGCTTGTTAATCCTTCCAGGATTTAGTTATCGTTTAGTCTGTTATTATTGTTATCTAGTTACTGTTTAGAGAATTTGTAGCACCGTGTTTTACTTCTTATTTCTCAATGTTTGTAATTAGAGCTTCTACTCAATTGTCGTAATTTGCTCCTGTATTTCTCCATGTCATGATCACCTCTACTGTATACATACCTTGATTGTTATTGTTTACCATCTACCATGTCTTTCTGTGGAGATTTTCTCCCCCTGGCCTCCGCTGAAAAAGGATCTGTGTCCAGTTGGAATTTCCTGGTAAACAAATGTAATAAATAAATAAATAAGTTATTTATGAGTTACTATTCAGCCATATACATGTAGAATAGATAATACTGTTGTAGTATAACGGATAACTATGAAATGTGCAGTCATCAGCAGCCTAGGCACTATAGGCATCAGTGATACACAATTTTACTATGACTTACCCGAATGGCAGGCAGTCGAATGGCCGATGTGCAAAATCACGGTGTACAAGGGCAAGGAAATCGAATCAAAAGTGGTTGACCAAGGTTAGTTAAGTAGCATGGTGCACTCGACCTGTTAACAAGCGATGTGCCGAGACTGTGGAGGGAAGTTGCGCTTCAGTGAGGAACAGGGAAGTAGCCCATTTCCTCACTGTAGTGCAATCTTGGAGTTGGTATATTTAATGTGCAGGGGTGTGGGGAGTGCAGGGGAACATAGCCCCCCTGCAATATAGTAGAGGTAAGCTAACTACCACGGGTGGAAGATGGGAATGTCAAAAATATCGAATACACTTTCTCGTGCAAACCATTTTCAACATTCCGCTCTTCCGCATTTACGAAAATCAACTTTATTTTTCTGTGTTTCCATCATTCAAACTTATCCCATTCAACCATGCCATAGTAAACCGATACACAAGTATAGTGGATGTGTGAAATAATGTCTTTATATGTTGGAAAACAGATGTACATCTACAAAGTTCTGAATTATGTATATTATAAACATCCTTTAAAAATTAACAGCATGGCAATAGAACCCATAGTTATGGAGAGCAGTGACCATGTTTTCTCAATTATCCAGATGAGCTAATTATTAGAACAGTTACTTAATGGTTATAAAAGCCATCTGTCTCATGTATTCGGGACACAGCTATATCTCTAAATTCCATAGGAATGCTCAGCTATATGTAGGATAGTGACACTTACTGTAGGGATCCAAGGGTTGTCTCCGTACATTGACGACCCTCCAACAAAGCTCCTTTGCATCACTCAGATGCAAGTCATCATAGCAGTTGTGAACCTACACTCCAGTCCAGTAGATCCCCATAAGTCGTTGGTGCTCCCTCGCAATCCAGTTCCAGATGACAATCATCATGAAGTTCCTCTGCCTGGCTCTCATCCTATGCTTCACTCCAGCACAGATGGTCAGCATCTGTGTGGTCTCCTCCTCAGTCCAACTGAGCACCTTGACACATTGCAGACTCCTGGAAGTAGCCATCTCAATGCGCCAATGGTAAATGTATTTGAAATGGAAAAATCAAAAAATGCTCACTGAGGTCCCACTCAGTTTGCAGGTAGCAATAGTCTAATCTGTAGATGTATGAGAATTAGAAGTTATGTACTCACCATAACATTCCATCTGAGTAGGTGACTTCATTTGGATGCAACCTGTGGGTATCGGATCCGACCTCGGATCCGAGCCGGCATTTCAAAAGCTTTAGGCTCCGAGCTCCTAGCCATTAACCCCTTGCCAAGCCCTGACTGACCTCAGATTGAGTTTGCCTAAATAATACTGACTACAGTACAAGAACAAAAGCATAAATACTCGCTCTATAAAGGTCAGGGGGATGGAGGGGGGGATGGTTGCATCCAAATGAAGTCACCTACTCAGATGGAACGTTATGGTGAGTACATAACTTCTAAATCTGAAGTAGGCAGACTTCATTTGTCTGCAACCTGTGGGACAGAGTCCCCAGCTGCCTGAATCTTGGGCGGCCGTCATGGAAGGATGTTCCGGAGCACCGCTGAGCCAAAGGATGCTCTTCCTCTGGAAACAACATCCACTTTATAATGAGAAATAAAGGTATGAGGCGAGGCCCAAGTAGCTGCAGCGCAGATATCATCCAATGACACACGGGACTTAAAGGCGGCTGACGTGGAGACTGCCCTAGTAGAATGAGCCGTAACCCTCTGTGGAGCAGGTCTACCTGAAGTGTCATAAGCCTGCAGAATACAATTAGCAATCCACCTAGATAGTGTGACTTTAGACACTGCTTTACCCAAAGCAGATTTAGCAAAGGAGACGAACAGCTGATCTGATTGCCTGTGACCAGCTGTTCTGTGAATATAAAATCGTAATTGTCTATGAACATCCAAAGAATGTAATTTGTATTCTCCTTTGTTTGAGTACTTGGGAAAAAACACAGGTAAATTGATTGACTGGTTGATATTAGATTCTGAAGAGACCTTCGGAAGAAAAGATGGATTGGTCCTGAGGCACACCCTATCTGGAAAGAAAGAAAGGTAAGGCGGCTTGACACATAGAGCCTGAAGTTCAGACACTCTTCTGGCTGAAGTGATAGCTACTAAGAAGGCAGTCTTCCAGGAAAGGTACTTTAGGTCTGTAGAAGCTGCAGGCTCGAAGGGAGGAGCAGTAAGGGCTTGCAGAACTAAGGATAGATCCCAAGGTGGTACAATCTCTTTGATTGGAGGCCTCAATAAAAAAATCCCTTTGAGAAAGGTTTTGCACAATTTAGCCATCATGAGGGGAGCTGTCTCATGACCAATGTGATAATGCGAGATGGCTGCCAATTGTACCTTAATCGTGGAAGAACTTGCCCCTTGATGAAAGAGATCTGTTAAAAAATCCAGCACTGCTGACATAGGTGCTGAGAAAGGATCCAAAGTTCTCTGAACCGCCCAAATAGAGAATCTCTTCCATTTACTCCGATAAACCTGCCTGGTGGAAGGTTTATGAGCTGCCACTAAAATGGCCTTGACCGGTGACGAGATACCGGAGTCCTAATCAAGGATGGAACTGGAGCAGCCAAGCTGTCAATTTCAGGGTGTGTAGATTGGGAACGAAATTCCCAGAGGGTGGGAGATGAGATCCAGAATCGGATCCAGAATCCAGGGTGGATTGATTTTGTGAGACCATACAAAGGGGAACCAGGGTTGACGAGGCCAGAACGGGGCAATGAGAATCATTCTGCTCCCCAAACTGTTGGCTTTCTGCAGAAGCCTCTGCATCAGAGTTAGTGGAGGGTAGGCATAAAGGAGACCGGGAGGCCAAACATGCACCAGCGCATCTCTCGGGAATTCCCCTGGTGGGGGAAGCAGAGCGAAGAAATTGTCGCATTTGGCGTTTGAGGGAGAGGCAAAAAGATCGCAACAGGGTTGCCCCCAAATGGCAAAAATCTTCTTCGCTACCTGAGGATTGAGAGACCACTCGTGAGGTGACAGAATGGTGCGACTGAGTTTGTCCGCAAGGATGTTGGATTTTCCCAGAATGTGCGTTGCTACCAGAAAGCGTTTGGTGGAAATTGCCCATTCCCAGACTCTCATGGCCTCTCGACAAAGGGGGTAGGACCTGGTTCCTCCCTGTTTGTTGATGTACCAGACTACCGACATGTTGTCTGTCTGAATCGCAATAGTCCCTGAAGGAAGAACGTGGTGAAGTGCTTGCAACGCTAGGAGCACCGCCCTCATTTCCAGGACATTTATATGCAACGACGTCTCTGTGGGGTTCCACGTGCCTTGGACAATCTTCCCCGCAGAATGCCCCCCCCCACCCGAGGCAGGAAGCATCCGTGGTCACTGTGGCTCGGGGAAAAGCAGCACAAAAAGGTCTCCCTGTCAGGGGCTCCGGAGACAGAAGCCACCAAAGAAGGGAATCCTTGCACGCTTTGCTGACCGCTATCGGAGAGTTGAGAGGGGAACTGAGAGGGGACCACTGAACCTGAAGGGTCCATTGAAGAACCCGCATGTGGCGCATGAATAAGCGGGATAGCTGCCGCCATCGAACCTAGGGCCCTCAGGACCGAAGCTGCAGTCGGAAATGGTTGCAGGACCGCTGCTACATGACACTTCAGGTTGGCAATTCTGTCTGGAGTGAGGAAGGCTCGCATTGACCTGGTGTTTAGCCTTCCTCCTATGAAATCTATAACTTGTGTGGGGTGCAGCAAAGATTTCTCCCAGTTGACAGTGATGCCCAACCTTGGGGCTAGTAGAAGAAAGTAGTCCCTGGCTGAGCACAGAAGATGCCTTGATGATGCTGTCAGGAGCCAGTTGTCCAGGTACGGAAAGACCTGTAATCCCTGGAGCCTCAGGTGGGCCGCTACAACAGCTAAGACCTTGGTGAACACCCTGGGGGCTGAGGTGAGACCAAAGGGAAGGGCCCTGAACTGATAATGACTGGCTCCCAGCCGGAAGCGAAGAAACCTCCTGGACCGTTTGTCCATGCGAATGTGGTAGCACGCGTCCTTGAGGTCGATGGAGCACATCCAGTCGTTCTCCCTCAAGAGGGGGAGTATAGATTGAAGGGTGACCATCCGGAACTTTTGCTTGGTTACTGACAGGTTCAGCAGGGAAAGATCTAAGATCGGTCTTAAGTCCCCCGTTTTCTTTGGCACTAAAAAGAACCTGGAGTAAAACCCTGACCCGGTTTGATCTGGGGGGACACACTGGATAGCTCTTTTTTCTAGCAGCTGCCCAATTTCGACAGCTGCTGCCTCCCTTTGGTCGGGTGGAACATCTGGGAGGCTGCGAGATCTGGGAACCTTGTACAGGGGAATTGTATAACCTCTGGATATCACACGAAGCACCCAACGGTCTGTTGTGATGGACTCCCAAGAAGTC
This sequence comes from Protopterus annectens, assembly GCF_019279795.1. Classification (NCBI taxonomy): domain Eukaryota; kingdom Metazoa; phylum Chordata; order Ceratodontiformes; family Protopteridae; genus Protopterus; species Protopterus annectens. Next base: position 1,836,641,024 of record NC_056735.1, read on the forward strand.
AGGTGCCTCGAAAAACGCCCCCCGACTGCCTCCAGAGATGGACAGCCGGGCAACCCTTCAGGGCTGCTGCGTGGGCCTATCAGAGAAAGGTTCTCTGGACCCAAAGTTGCTAGGAGCCCCCCTGCCTCTAGGACGGCGACCTCCCCATCCTCCTCTGCCATGGAAGGACTGGTTATCCGGAGCAGGTTGGGACTGCTGCGATTTCCGGAACATCTTCTTCTGTCCCTTTTGGTTCTTCGAGAAGGACCTCTGGGGAGCTGAGAAGCGGACTCCGACGGCAGACAGCGTCTTCCCGTCCTTCGCTCTGGACTAATGTTTCGCGAACAGTCTTGCCAAACAAGGCAGAACCATCGAAGGGGGCATTCGCGAAGGTCGCCTTGAAGGGCTCTGCAAAATCACAGTGGCGGAGCCAGGCCTGTCGCCTCATGACTAGGCCTGCTCCGCTGGCTCTAGCGGCTCCCTCAGTAGCGTGAGAAAGCAGCTGCATAGATGTATTCGAAACTGATCTGAGAGTGGCCATTCGGGTGGAGTATACCTGTTTATCCTCACTCGACATGGACTCTGGGGGAGATGCAGCGTATTCTTTAATCAGATCCCGCTGCATCCTGATGACGTGTGCCATGTAGTTCAGCGCTCTCAAAGAGAAGGTTGCTGAACTGAAAACTCACTTCCTAATGCGATCCATCGAGCGGGACTCCTTGCCCGGAGGATGCATAGAGGGACTCTCCTGGGCCAACTCCCTCTTAGTGGCTGCAGCCATCATCATGGCATCTACTGGGGGGCCTTTGCTCCAGTGAGTGCGGTCCGCCGGAGGGGAAAGGATACGGTCAGGACGCTTAGGTACAGGCTCAACGGTGTCCGGATCCTTCCACGCTCTGATGGATATAAGGTCCACCAGGGGGTCGGCAGGAGGGGACACCCAATAGGTAGATGGGCCCGCCTCGAATGCCTCCAAGAACACAGACTCGTCTGAGGAGGCCTTGGGGGCAGACCACCCCCCCCTGATCCTCAACATTTCCATAATGTCTCCAAATGAGACGTCTTCAGGGGGTGACCTTGGGGAGCCCTCCCCTTCATCCAAGTCTGTGTCTTCAGTAACGGACTCGGGGGAGTCCATGTGCCTCCTTTTGCACTTACGCTTCCGAGGTACTTCTTCGGGGGGGCTGTCCGAGGAGTACTCTTCCGCAGCTGGATGTTCCAAGGGAACTACTTGGGACATCGAGGCGGGCTGTCCCTGGGACCGGCTGGTGGGGGCCTGGCCCAACTGCAAGGGAGTGCGGGATGGAGCCGTGGCAGGGACCGGGGGTCCGGTAGTCCTCAACAGTGCCCTTTCCACTACGTCGAAGGCCGAGGGGGAGCCAGCTTCTCTAAACCCCGAGAGCCGACCCCCACTCGGATCCGACGCACGGATCGGAGCCGGAGCCGAGACCGTCGGATCCGAGAGACCGGTGTGCTCCGATCTAGACAGAGTCGAAGACACACCCGCTCCCTCGGACCCGAGGCTCGGTCCTCGGCTCCGAGAGGTCGGGTCTGAAGTACCCGAAGCACTCAAGGGATGGGACGGATCCGAGGTGCGCCGACCTATCGGATCCGACCCACCCCCGGATCCAACTCTGCCCGGCGCCGACAGCTCCGAACCCATGGTATGGGTCGGAGAAGGAGCCAAAGGCGAAAAAGTCAAGCCTCCCGGATGGGGGGAGGGCTAGGAGCACTCCCATTTGCATTTGGGCCTGGATGAATTTCCTCATCATCCGGTCCATATCTGCTTCACTCATGGAGAATGTGGATCTGGTGGAGGCCACCGAAGTGGACCTAGAGAGCCGCCTTGGGGACCTCGCTGAAGGGCTAGCCTCCTCCTCCTCGGGCCCAGGAGAGAACCGAGGGAGTGGAGCCGAGGAGGAGGAAAGCTAGAAGGCACAGGGAGGCCCGCTTAGATGGAGGAGCCGAACTGGAGGTTTCGGCTCTCGCTTGTGGTGCCTCTCCCTGTGCCTCTCCTTCTTCTCTCTCCCTAGAAGACTCTCTCCTCCGGCATTTTAGAGGGAGGTTGAGTCCCAGCCGGAGGAGGAGAGCCCACAGCAACTGCTTGCTGAGTAGAAGGGGCAGAAGCGGCGGTATCTGGAGGAGAAGTCCCGCCAGCACCAGCTTGACCTCCTCCCTCAAAGCTGGGGTTGAACCCTGCAAAATGGTACAACCAGATGACAGGTGTTCAACCCCCAAGATCAAGACCGCAGTGTGGCCATCCGCTGGGGACAGCTTATGACCACACTCGGTACATTTGGAGAATACAGCCTTATGGGCTTCAGACATTTTAAGCCCTAACAGGCCTCAAACAAACACACACACACAAACTTCGCAAAACCCATGAAAAGTTTAAAATAAAGAGAGAGGAAAGCCTAACACAATCACTTCTAACTAATAAAATTAAAAAAGTTAAAGTTTTTGAAAATGTTTCTGTCAAAAACAGCTTATCTGTACTAGGAGCTCTGGAATCCGTCGCAACTTGAAAGCGGCAAACGAAATCTGAGGTCAGTCAGGGCTTGGCAAGGGGTTATGGGTAAGAGGGAGGAGCTAGGAGCTCGGAGCCTAAAGCTTTTGAAATGCCGGCTCGGATCCGAGGTCGGATCCGATACCCACAGGTTGCAGACAAATGAAGTCTGCCTACTTCAGATTCAATATTTAAAAGTGGAGCTTATGTCATGTAGTCATATCATAGGATGATAAAGGGCACATGCTACACAAGGTACCATCCCATCATCGATACTTATTGGGTATTTGCACGGATCACCTGCACACTCTGCCAAGCTTTTGGGTAATGCACCAAATTTCAAGAACTTACACAGAAGTCCACAAATGGGTTTCCAAAAGCTGGAATTTTAATGAACTTCATTAATTATGTATGGTGAAAAAAGTATTTAAAGATGGAAGCGCATTAGGTATTCCCACTTTTAGTGATAGCCGAATCATAGGGAGCTGATAAGGTAAATTGCCACCTGATAGCCTTTCTGTTTTGGGGAATATTACCTCTTTTAACATTATACATTCTCAAATGTACCTGTTTAGAGTAAATTATGTGCTTTAAGACCGTTGCTTGTAACTTAATTGAGTTCTGTCTGATTTACCTTTACTCAGACAGGCATTGCCATCTGCATTAAGGACATGCATTAATTTCCCCTATGTAGTTGTAAAGACAGATTTACATAACCAAAGTAAACAGTACATAAAAACATATTTACAGATCACTCGTACATCTTACAGATTACTCCATACAGTCTGTGGTGTATGTATGGAAACCTACGGATTTCGACAGTATCCGTATGCACTATATCCTTTTGCTGTTACAGATATTTTTTAATTGATGGTTCTTAATACAATTCTTATAACTACTGTCTCAATATAAAAAGGAACTATACTCTCATTGGCCTGCTTATGCATACTAAGGTTTTCAGACACTTTCTGTAAGTTGTTCAAATGACAATTTCTGCAGTATTTTAATGTGAAATGCATGCAGACTCATGTCACAAGATGCTGTTATCTTTGGACTTCCATTCAACAGATATGTAATGTAAAGGCTTCAAATCCCACAGACAGCTTCTACAGATATCACAAGTTTTATTGAGTTCACAACTGTTATGCATGCAGGCATTGGTGTTGCTTTTTATATGTCACATTACTATTTTTCACAGTCAGTGTTTCATAGACTTTTGCATTTCACAGGCATGCATACTGTTTATGGTGATGTACGCAGACCACAGACCACACAGTCATCTGTATAACTGGGCCCACAAGAATATTCCATTGAAGGCGAAAGGCCGAGGTACCAGAATCAGAAATTAAATAATTTTATTTTTAGTCTGTGCTGTTATTTCCATTGCTGTGGAATTTGGTATATTTGGACTTCATTTACTGTTTTCAACAGTGTTGGTGTGTGTTTTTTTGTTGCCCACAAGAATATTATCATGTGCATATCACTGCCTTTCTGATGGCAAACAAACCTAGGGTCGACAATTTCTCCCCACAGGAAAATGACATCATACTAGATGCTGTGCAGCACCTTGGATGGCGACTCCTTGGAGGTGCAGGAAATACAGTATAGAAGAATCAAGTGTGGGCCATCATCACCAGCATGATTAATGTGTTTAGAGGTCACAATAGATCCAGTGACACCTGTCAATGATGTTGCTCTGACATGATCTTCCTTGCAGCCAAAAGGTGAAGATGGTATGAGACATCAATGAATGCAACTGGTAGTGGACCACCATTAACCTTCCCTCGATGAGATCACAATATTTCTTCCCTTCCTACATTATGACAAGTGGTGAGCGATGCATCCCTGGGGGTGGGATAGAAGTAGGAGTTCCAGGCTGAACATGTATGTCTTACTTTGTATGGCATAAATGCTTATAGAGTAAATCATCGCAAATTGCTCTTGCATGCCTATTCACGTATTATCATTTTTGATTAAAGCAGAAGAATTGAACTGTGCACACAGATGCACACAGGGTGATGATGATGATGAATGTAAGTGTAATCACATGTACTCATACCACTGCAGTACAGACAGAATGGTGCAACCAACATGTGTAATGTTGTCTGCATTAATATTCACAGGTCCATCTACTTCTGGACAACACTAGGGAAGGGCAGTTGTGTCGCCATACTGTGTTTACTGTGACCACTACCTGTTATTTCCTCAGCCTCATGTCATGGCACTGATGCTTATGGTAATATTAATATTTACATAGCATTGTACACTACAGGTAATCAGGTGGAGGCCCAAGCCATTTAGGTACATGTACAGACAGACCAGCTATGTTACCGCAATAGGTTCATAGTTTGCAGCAATGAATAGCAGACCTGTATTACATGACATAAATGTCACTGTTTTTTGACAGAGGGACAACTGGCCATCAGGTGCAACAGACAAGACCTAATGGTAAGTCAGTATTATCTGTAACATCATATTGAGATACGTGTCATATGTGTTTGATAATATCCAGCATGTGACATAAGCATGCTGTCCTGATCTGTGTCATCTGTCTCTTCTTTTAGCACATCAGCTATCTGTAGCCTTCATTAGCCCATCTAGTGATCATGATGTTGGATTTGATATGCCTCAGTACAGTGGCATGGCCCCTGGCAAGAAGAAACAGGTGGAATGGGAAGCATCTGATCAGTTGCCACATGAAGATATTCTGGTGCCTTTAGTGGGAAGCCAGTGCAGAAGTTCAGTTGGAGTTGCGTAGCAAGGGAAAAAACAGGAAATGGTGGCAACTGTGATGCAGTCAATGTTGTGGAGTGATAGGCCAGTAAGTTCCCATTTAAAAGAGCAATGGATGACATAGGATGCAGCTGAAGAGAATATGTTACAGGAAGATGTTCTGGAACTTTCTGTAGAATGCTCACAGGAAACAGAGAATAAGGAATGTGCCCTCAGTTTAAAAGAAAAAGATCTAAGGGGAGTTTTGCTTGATTTAATAGAGATGGATAGACATATTAAAATCGAGGAAAGAAGTAGATTACTGAAAGTCGGTAAAACCCAAAATGTTAGAAGTCTGATAAAACAAATGAATACAGTAATCAAGCCTATTAACAGAAATTAATGTGATATAACGGAAGTAAATAGGATATATTACTGAGCAGATAAGTTAATAACAGATAAAATCTTACCTCATAAATACAGGGTGATAAGGGAAAGGAAAGGAAAGGAAAGGAAGAAATCAAATGCCACCATGGAAGTATCGACTAGAGAGCACTATAAAGCAATTAAGGCAAGAAGTGTCACTGTTAGAAGAGTATAGAAGAGGGAAAAGATCAACAAAAATAGATAGAAAGATGGACATGATAAAAACAATTTGCAGTATTAGAACAGACCAAGATCTATGGTACACTATTACAAATAATAAACTAAAGATATCAGCATAGGCAGAAAAACATAGAAGATAAGCAGATAAATATAAAAGAAAAGGTTCACCCACACCTGCAACTGTCGACTGCCATGTGGTCTAGTCAGCACGTTGTACAACATGGTAGACACCATTATCATCTGTCCTGCCGTCTAAGGTGTATATTGCCGTGCACCCCCGGATGTGTCTAGACATCTGAACCTACTCTTTAATACACCAAACACAAGTTCAATGGTATTTCTGGCTGTTGTGTACACGCTATTGTAAGCCTCCTCTGCAGGGTTGGATGGTTCATAACACAGGATATTTAGCCTCGGCTCAAGTTGCTAACCACAGTCACCTAAACACACATTTAGTCAATATGAGTATTGTTGCAAGGGATATCCTTAGATTACATCCTAGCTGTACTCCTGTACTTACCTATTAGCAGTCCCTCAGCTATATCACCTTGCTGGAATGCAGCCCTTAGTCCACTTTCCCTACAAATGGCAGTATCATGGACACTTCCAAGGTGTGTTGCCATATGCTGTCATCTGCTACACACACAATCTGGCAGTTCAGGGATGGCCAGCCCTTTCTGTTTAACTATTGTTCTACTTCAGGATGTACTGGTGTCTTGATCAGTATGTGTGTGCAATATATTGTACTAAGTACATAAGGGCAGTTTGCAGTGCTGTAAAAGTGGTGCATTTCAGTTCTCTGCTCCATGGGGGTGGATGGAAAGTGGAAATCATCTATATTGCTGCACATTGCTGCTAGGAATTTTGTCAGGATATGGCTGGTAGTTGTCTGTGACACTTCCACAGCACCTCTATGTGTGTCTGGAATGTCCCAGATGCAAGTACACCCAGGCTGACACATACTTTGGTTTCAAGGGGGATGGCGTTTCCTCACAGGCTACACATAGACATGTGTGGGGCACACATGTTGTAGACAGCCTGCATCAGTTGTCTGTTTAACTGGTATCTATCAATTATTTGCTGGTCTGACAACTGGTTTTGTTACAGCCTGCTTTCTGCCTTTTAGGGTACCCAACCACAGCCTCATTTATGCCTTGAATCATGGCAGCCTGTTGCAGTTCGTTAACTGTTGGTTGCATTTTTCTTTTTGTTTTTTCAGTATGGTTATGAAGTACATCAGAATCTGTAGAATTAGCTTCCTTTCCTTGTGGGCTATATAGCATACACCTAGGATTTTGGAAACAAGTCGACATTGCAGTTTGTTGCTGTCAGAAAAATATGTATTAGTGTATGTATTAGTTATATGCTTAGTGCATTTAAAGCTTGGAAAGGGTTAACACATTTATTCTATTTCACACTGCATAAATCTGTACGAATTGCAGAAAGCTTTCTAATCTTGAATTGTCATGAAATATGCGCAGCTATTGCTTATGATTTGGAAACTTACAGGGAAGCAGATAATTTCTGCTTGTGTCAGGAAAATAATGAATAGAACAATACCACTTGTATTAACGTTATGAGACTTAGACAAGGAGTTCCGTTTGTGCTATGAGAAAATACACAGCTGCAGAAGCTATAGATAATCAGAACAAAGACTGCTTGAAAATATGAACTGCAATCAGCATTTGCTTGTGCCTAAGTTAGAGAAGTACCTTGAAATGTAACACATGTATTAGAACTATACAATAGAAGCTTGTAACGAGCTAGGGCCCACCAAGGCCAGGTTGTTTTTCTCAAAATGTTTTTCATAAATCCAATCAAGTCAGCAGAAAATCTGAGTAACATCTGCTGTAGAACAATACTGAAAGTTGTGTTTGATTACGTCAGCCATAGAAGGCAATGTCTTGTAGAACAGTATAAGAATAGCATACTTCCTATTAGTAGTTAGACAAAATCCTGTATTTGCATGTTTTTGTCTCCTTGCAGCAAGTTATTAAATGTGCCTTAACTGAACCTTACGTGTATTGGTCTTTGAAGTTTTTTCCTTTGACAGATTGGTCCTTCGAGCTGGAAACCCTCACTTCACCTCGGATCAGACAGGCCAGGTGGCTTGAAACTGTATGGGGAAGAAACCACATTGGTTCTTCTTATTTGAAAAGCCCTCCGACTGAATTGTCGTACAAAAGAGGCCAGCCACTTTCTGATCTGCGACTGAAGGACGGGTTTTCATGAACCAGGTGATCAATCACGAAGGCTCAGGTAAGGTGAATCTACCTTTTTTTTCTGTTTTAGATCAGGGACTAGATTTGCATTGTTTTTGTCAGGACTATATTTTTACAAGTCAGGGACAAAAAAGATTACTGTCTTGTCATAGATCAGGGAAACAGAGCAGGTAGGCAGTCATTCTGAAGAGACTATAACAAAATCCGTGGTACCACGTTAAAAATAAGGAGTTACGTAACGATTAAAAGGGTAGAACAAAATGGGTAATAATTGCACAAAAAGACCCTAAAATCTGCCGTTAACCGAAGACGCGAAATACATGCAGTCACAGCGTGCTGATAATATTAAATACTATTCAAAATGGGTTAATAAGTATGAATTTGATGGCAAATTAGAAAAATCCTCGCTTATCAAACTTGTCAAACAGCTTAAAACAGATTCCAAAGGTCGGGTAAAAAAGCAGCGCCAATTAGGAATTCCTCAGGCACACAGGTGGATTGAGGAAGTAAACCGAAGGGAACAAAAGAATAATAATTCAAAAGCAATGTTTTTAGATAAGGAGGACAATAACTTAGTAATAGCATCGGCCCCTCCACCTCCCTTACCAGAATATGAAGCGAGTGAACAAGTTAGTCCACCCCCACGATATCCTGCTGTCACTGTAAATAGAGACACTACAAAAGCAAAACCGTTTATTAGAGATCCTATCGAGACCAGGTCTCGAACATGGGCAGGTAACTCAAAAGGGGACATTGAATTATATCAAATGGGTAGAAATTCACGATCTATGAGTGAAGAAGAAATATGCCCACTCATAGAAGTGCCTAATCCTCAGGCAGGGCAAGAAGGTCAAGACCCAACTATTCTAGTGTATAGACCCTGGACTCCGGAAGACATCCATCCAAAAGTTAATTTTAGAAAGTTCTTAGAAGATTTACAAGGAATGAGGCTAAGTTATAATTTAAATGGAGAAGAGGTAGAAAAAGTAGTCAGACAAATCGTGGGACCAGATTGGCACATGATTAGTGGCAACTTGAATCCCCGTGACGCTGCGCTCAGGCCCCTCCCATATAGCAACACAGAGTTAGACAACAGAGTAAAAGGTCTTACAGACCGCATCTCTGAGAAATGGAAGCCTAGGGCAGACTGGACTTGCATTAATCAATGCATCCAACAAGAAGGTGAAACTATTGACAGATATTATGTCAGACTGTTAGAATGTTTTAATAACCATTGTGGAATGCAGGTTCCTGAAGATCAGACACACGATTCCCCATATGAGCAGCAGCTAAAGAATACATTTTTGAAAGGCAACTTTGCACCCACAAGCAGTTTTATTACAAAGCACATGGTAGATCATCGTACAAGCAGGTTACAGTCATTACTTGAATATGCTAGGCATGCCGAAAGGCATTTTAATAGCAAAAAGAAAAACGAAGCCCAAGTATTTTCTGTAGAAGATGGAGCAGAAGTTTATGTAGTACAGTCCGGGAAAAAGGGCAAGAGAAATGCCCAGGGAAACAAACAAGCGATCAGAGGACTTTGAAGGGCGAAAGAAAAGGGGTGAATGTTTTAAATGCGGTAAAAAGGGACACTTGGCAAGGGACTGCAAGAAAAAGAAGAAGGCAACCACGGAAGACAAGGAGGGTGAGGACTGACTATATGATAGTCAGGAATCACTAAAAGGGGATAGCAGAGAAATGACAAATGAGAATGTGATAGAGGGAGTAGAGGATGTGACAGAAGACATAGAGGAAGTGCAGGAAGTTACGGATAGTGAAGAAAATGAAATATTGGATTTAGCTTTATTGAGCTTAGAGCTCTATTTAGCAGACACAAAACCAGAAGTTACACTCCTGGTAGAAGGGAGGGAAGTCAAATTCTTGTGTGACTCAGGGGCATCACGGACTCTGATACATCCCTCCAAACTGCCAGAGAATTCAGAGTCACTTGATTACATATTAGTGAAGGCAGCTAATGGACAGCTGTATCGGGAGCCCCTCTCCCATAATATTGCAATAACTGATCCTGTTTCAGGATTGACCCAGAAAAGCAAAATTGTTGTTTCTGCAAAGTTCCCAGTGAATCTCTTGGGCAGAGACCTTATGCAGCTATTTGGTATAGCAGTAGTTCCGACTATGCAGAGTATGGAAGCACAGCAACAAATTGATACCTTTGCAGTGCAATCGGAGGGTGAAATGTTTTATTGGTACAGCCAGGACTTGGTTACGACTGGTCCAGGGGCAGTGACCAAAGAGTTGATGAACATAGCCATCAGCAAGTTCCCCTCCCTTGACACTGATAAACAACATTTGTTGCAATATACTCTGTATTATTGTAACACACCAGGACCTGATAAGGAATATGAGCAAGAATTGTTTAGAAATCGTGCAAACAGATTGATATTATGTAATCTGTACTGGGACATGGAAGGGAACTGTGTAGCCAGCTGTTCATTGCCCCAGGAGTTCTTTGCACTCTATAAATCTAATTGATTACCATATGTTAGCTTAACTAATGACAAGAATGCAAAATGGGTAGACAGGAGAAAACGTCACGAGATGGGAAAAGCAGACAGAGTTAGAACTGTCAGAACAAGGAATACAAAGGCAGAAGTTGAATTGGATAACTCAGACCCACCCAGCTGTACACTTGCAGTCTAGCAAGGACAGCTGATTAGCACTCCTATTAAAGGAGGAAGAGAATGCCTTACAGAATATACCAGAAACTCTTTGGTCAACAGGAAGGTCAGATGTAGGACTTATTCATACAGCGGGACCAGTTACTATCACGCCAAAGTCAGCATTTAGACCACAGAAAAGACAGTATCCCTTAAGAAAAGATGCAGAGGTAGGAATCAAACCTATTATAGCAGCTTTACTTAAGGAAGGGGTGCTGGTGGAATCTCCTGATTCACCATGTAACACACCCTTACTTCCTGTTAAGAAAGCAAATGGAGAGTGGCGTATGGTCCAAGATTTAGACGCAGTAATACCAAGGGCACCTATGGTGCCAGACTCACACACCCTGTTGAATGATTTAAAACCTCAACAGAAATATTTTTCTGTGGTAGATATCAGCAATGCATTCTTTTCGATACCGATACACCCTGACAGCCAATATTGGTTTGCATTCACATTTCAGGGGAAAAGGTATACATATATGCGACTACCGCAGGGATATTGTGAAAGTCCGACAATATTCTCACAAGAAATGGCAAGCAACTTGGCGGGATTTACCCCACCAAGAGGTAGTCAGATTTTACTTTATGTTGATGATATCCTGCTGGCGGCCCCCACCCAGCAAGATTGTAAAGAAGATACCATAGCGCTATTACAATTTTTAGCCACTGAAGGACATAAAGTAAACAAAAATAAACTGCAGCTTTGGAGAAAACAAGTTAAATACTTAGGATATGTAATATCCAAAGAGGGTAGGACATTAGATGAGGACAGAAAAGTAGCAATTTTACAAGCACCAAAACCCACTACCAAGAAGGAAATGATGTCCTTCCTGGGTACGACTAATTTTTGCTGGAGCTGGATTCCAAACTACGCCTTGGAATCTGCACCGCTGACTAACCTGATACATAAAAAGCCTATGGCAGTGCAGGATTTGTTACAATGGACACCAGAAGCAGAATTTGCTTTCTGCAAACTGAAACAGCTCATAGCATCCTCATTAGTTTTGGGATTATCAAACTATCATAAACGTTTTTTCCAAACCGTAGATTGTAAGCAAGGTTATATGACATCAGTGTTAACACAGCAGCATGGGGACAAGCAATGCCCTATTGCTTATTATTCATCACAACTAGACCCAGTGGCATGGTCTTTACCCCACTGTGTACAAGCAGTAGTTGCAGCTGCAATGGCAGTACTGGCTTCGGCCTCAGTACTTTTGTTCCACCCTCTCACATTGAGAGTGCCTCATGCAGTCACGATTATTTTACTGCAAGAGAAGGTAGCATATCTTTCCCCTGATAGACATCTTTCCTGTATGACTGTATTGTTGAGCCAACCTCATATGACAATTGAACGATGCACGACTTTGAACCCTTCTACCTTGCTCCCAACCCCTGCAGATGGCACACCGCACAGCTGCCTGCAGGCGATTGAGCAAAAGACACTGCCTAGAAAAGATCTTACGGATGTCCCCTGGGATGATGCCGAGGTGACATACTATGTGGATGGCTCGTGCAAAAGGGGTCCTGCAGGACAGAACCTAGTAGGATATGCAGTAGTCTCTGATACCAAGATTATAGAAGCAAAACCTTTACCACACAATTTATCTGCACAGGCAGCAGAATTGATTGCCTTGACATGGGCATGTACCTTAGCAAAGGGTAAATGTGTAAACATTTTTACTGACAGCCAGTACGCTTTTTCTACTGTACACGTTTTTGCGCAACAGTGGAAAAATCGAGGAATGATAGCATCTACTGGCAAACCAATCAATCATATGCACAGTTTATTTTAGATCTTTTAGAATCTATTCAGTTACCTCAGAAAGTAGCTATTTGTAAATGCACAGCTCATACCAAGCAACAGGATAGGATTTCAAAAGGTAATGCGAGAGCTGATACAGCTGCAAAACAGGCAGCTTCAGAAGTATTTCTTTTGAATGAGGAATTACAACCGTCTGAGATTTTAGACTTAGAAATGTTAAAGACAATGCAGACACTTACTACGCAAGTTGAAAAACAAAGATGGGTAAAACTAGGAGCAATTCTCAAAAAGGGGCTGTACATCTCTAAAGAGGGGAAACCGATATTACCATCTAATTTGTTTAGATATGCAGCTTTGTTGAGCCATGGGCAATGCCAAGTCTCAACAGGGGGGATGGTACAGCTGGTGAACCGAGTGTTCACGACATATGGATTCTTAAATTACTCTAAAAAATTTTGTTCGATGTGCCACGTTTGTAATAAACATCATGCACAAGGGGCGTTAAAGCCCAAGCAAGGGAGTTTCCCTACTCCACCGTATCCATTTCATACTATCTGTATGGATTTCATAGAATTGAACAAATGTGAAAATAAGAAGTATTGTCTTGTCATTGTAGATATGTTTTCCAGATGGGTGGAAGCCTTTCCGACTAAAAATCCAGATGTGGCTACCATAGCGAAAATTCTCATTAAAGAAATCATCCCTAGATTTGGCATTCCAGAAAGGATCTACAGTGACAACGGCACACACTTCGTAAACCAAACCATACAACAGTTAAGTAAACATTTTGGTATTTCTTTAAAAAATCATTGTGCGTATCACCCGCAATCTGCAGGGCTAGTAGAGAGGCATAATGGGATTTTAAAGAGTAAGCTAAGGAAGTTAATAGAAGAAACACAGAGAAATTGGGTGTACTGTCTGCCCCCGGCACTGTTGAGCATAAGAACTGTTCCGAATGCAAAAGGATTGACTCCTTTTGAAAAACTATTTGAAAGGCCTTATTATATACCTCAATGGAAACCTCTCATGCCTGCAGACCAGGAAGCCGACTGTACACTAGCAGAGTACATGAGAAATTTGTTAAATTCTAAACATCTGTTGCAATCAAATTCTGTTTCAGATAAAGAACAAACCAGACCATCAGAAGTGGCAGTGGCCCCAGGTACCTGGATCTGGGTGAAGACAATAAAGAACAAGAATTGGACGTCACCAAAGTGGGAGGGTCCATATCAAGTGCTTCTGTCAACACCCACTGCAATCAAGATCGCAGAGCGTGCCTCGTGGATCCACCTGACGCACTGCAAACTAGTTAAGAACTTTGAACTGGACAAAAATCTTGTCACATGTCAAGAGCAAAAATGATAGAATCCAGAACAAACAGGAATGCAGAACAACCATTTCCTCAGAAGTATTGCATAATCATCCTGTTAACTGTACTAGTGACAATAATCTTTTTGCTGTGGCCTTTCCTTTTCCCAGCCACACAAACTGAACTGAATAAACGTGAAGCGTTACTCATAGACTGGCATCCAAACTTCAACACTTACCAGGCAATTAAATATGTGTATGCTGAGACTTTCAATGTTTCGAATTGCTGGATTTGCACAGCTTTGCTGACAGCATACGGGGGGTTATTAATGACTACAGTCCCCCTAGGGGTCAATGAGACCTGGGAAAACTTGATTTATGATACCTCAACCATTACATCACAAGATAAAATAGCATTGCACTTGTCTGTTCCACAGAAGGGAACTGTGTGTTTTTATAAAAATGATACTGTCCAGGTGGGTTGGAGCAATTGCAATGTGACTGTTCCTTATAAATGTTACACTAAAGCTAACAATGCAGGTTCTTATTGTAATACAAACTATGATTCATTTCTTGAATTGATGCACAAAGCAATCAATGAAGTAAAAGATAATTCTGTTCTTTATAAACAACTGTCTATAATTGATAGAAAAAATGTTTCATGCAGGATGAGTGTATATTCATAGCAAAGTTACTACTAAAGTAGAGGACTGTTATTTTGTGTGTGGCAGAAAGGCATACAAATGGTTACCTGAGAATTGGTCCGGCAGTTGTTTTTTGGGCTACCTGGTTCCGGCCATATGACACACTGCAGTTTTGCCTCGAGGAAAAATTCGGAATGTCCGAGAAGTCGTTAAGAAACCTGTAAATCCAGTGGGGCAACTCGATGCGCATTGGAAAAACCATCATTCTATAGGCAATGGACTGACACACGTGGACTTGAGTGATAGTGTTATATCGTGGGCAGGCATATTACCAGCATATGGAGCAGTGAAATCGATCTGGGAGCTGAGAAAACTGTCTAAACTTCTCGAAGTGATGAGCAATGCAATTTTTTCCGCTCTCGAATTGGTGACTGATGAACTGAATGCCATGAGAACTGTAGTGCTTCAAAACCGCATGGCTCTCGACTTCACCCTAGCGGCGAGAGGTGGTACTTGCACTTTAATCCAGGAAGAGTGCTGTTCGTATATTCCTGACCATAAACACGAGATAGACAATCATCTTGAGGTAATTCAGTAAGTGTCGGCCATGACCAAACCAGGCCCAAACCCACTGATGGACTTTTTCCAGAAATGGTTTCGGGGGTGGGGTACCATCCTAATGAACATCCTGATTGCCATTTGTGTAGGAATGCTCCTACTGGGAGTATGTGTTTGCTGTGGCATCCCCTGCATGAAAAGACTGATTAAAGACTTTATAGACATGTCAGTTTCTGAAACCTTATATCAAAGTACTGAGTTTGAAGAGCTGTTAAAAGATTGAAAATGCTTTCATAAGTTTAAATTGAATGACTCTCTTAACTGCATATCCTAAGTGGGAAGAGGTTAGGAGACGAAAAACTGTTTATGCTTATTTTGAAAGTAGAATAAACGTATTAAAAGGGGGGAAAATGTCAGAAAAATATGTATTAGTGTATGTACTAGTTATATGCTTAGTGCATTTAAAGCTTGAAAAGGGTTAACACATTTATTCTATTTCACACTGCATAAATCTGTACGAATTGCAGAAAGCTTTCTAACCTTGAATTGTCATGAAATATGCGCAGCTATTGCTTATGCTTTGGAAACTTACAGGGAAGCAGATAATTTCTGCTTGTGTCAGGAAAATAATGAATAGAACAATACCACTTGTATTAACGTTATGAGACTAAGACAAGGAGTTCCGCTTGTGCTGTGAGAAAATACACAGCTGCAGAAGCTATAGATAATCAGAACAAAGACTGCTTGAAAATATGAACTGCAATCAGCATTTGCTTGTGCCTAAGTTAGAGAAGTACCTTGAAATGTAACACATGTATTAGAACTATACAATAGAAGCTTGTAACAGGCTAGGGCCCACCAAGGCCAGGTTGTTTTTCTCAAAATGTTTTTCATAAATCCAAACACGTCAGCAGAAAATCTGAGTAACATCTGCTGTAGAACAATACTGAAAGTTGTGTTTGATTATTTCAGCCATAGAAGGCAATGTCTTGTAGAACAGTATAAGAATAGCATACTTCTTATTACTAGTTAGGCAAAATCCTGTATTTGCATGTTTTTGTCTCCTTGCAGCAAGTTATTAAATGTGCCTTAACTGAACCTTACGTGTATTGGTCTTTAAAGTTTTTTCCTTTGACAGTTGCACTTAAGTAATGCTGGGCATGCCCGATATGCTTTGCAACCTGACGTGCATGCACAGAATCTGTAATTATCCTACACTGTATAGTTAAGTACTTAGAGTGCTTTCAGCATGATTTCTGAAACTGCATCCACAGTTGGTAAGCCAAAGTCTTTCTTCAGTGTGCGGCATTGTCCATAAATACCTTCCTCAAACAACTGATACTTGTCTCTAGTGTATTTCAGTTAATAATCTGACATCAAGCAAACAAATTATATATGTAGGGGAAGTTAACGTTTTTGTAAGTCTACAAGATGCCTGTATTTGTTTATAAGGGTGTTAGTACTGAGACAGTATACTTAGGTTCATAGGAAAATTATTAGGCTATTAGTCTACAGGTTATTACAGGCCTAGCCAAAAAACAGACATCAGAATCAATCCCTGAATCCTGTAGCTTTGAGGTAAAGACTATATGCCAGCCCCTCCCCTACTTGTGCATTATTCCTTTCCCTTTTTAGTGGTGTGTTTCATTCCTGCATTTGAACTTGTGTTCTCTAACCCTTTCCCCAATAGTATTAACAGTATCAATATTACACTATTGTCTGCATCAGTTTTTCCATTTTCATCATCAGTACCGGCAACACTACAAGTAGGCTGTGCATCACTATCACTTTCACAGCCACCATACCATTTACATCTTCATTCTCAGATGTAGGAATCTCAGGTGTTATAGAAGCAGTAGTGGGCAGGTTTGGTTTATCAGGATCATGAACATGAGGAAATCAAAACAAAAATGGTTCATTCCTTTACATTTCCTACAAAACTCAACATAATCCTGGGAGGTATGGTCTACTTCCCCACACTGAGGGCATTTCCTTTTAGTACAATTTTAAATTAAAGGTCAGGAGAGCAAAAAAAAAAACATGTTTTAGGTTGCCACACATAAAGCACATAACATTTTAACCCATATATACGAACAACACAAGGAAAATGAACAAAGTTTTCCTGTGCCATTTTTAATGTGACCTTCAACAATCCAAATGTTTCTATCATTTTGTATATTTTTAACCTTGAAACTAGAATGGCAAAGAGTAGAAAGACTGTCTTAACTTGTTTGGCTTGAATATCAGCTGTAGGAGATTGCACCACAACACAATGTTTTTTTTTTTTTGAATATTCAGACCAACAAATGCATAATTAGTCCCTGGGAGACAGTTTTTGAAGTCACATGTCAGAAAAAAAGTCTTGGCAAGTGCAACGTTTCAATAGTTACATTGCAGAAAGATTCTTTTCCTACATGGATAAAGGCTATTATATCTTTCCCAAAGAAGCCTAAAGGAGATATAACAGTGCCTTATATATTGACTAATTTGCTGATCTGAAATTGATGAGCTACAGCTAACCTTCTAGCCTGATAAGGAAAGTCTGTGGTAGCTGAAGCTGGTTTCTCAACCACATTTGCATAAGTTATAGTGTTTTCCTTCAGTAGACCACAAACAACATGTGCTCCATGCATGTCAGAAGAACAGAATGTAAGCATGCGCCATGCTTTTTAACCTCTGACCCTGCTTGCATAGTATCCTGTTCACCTTCCTGATTACAGTGATCCATTATATCTCCCCAAGAAGTAGTAACAAATGTGCTCAGTTCATTTTCATCCATCATTGTTGCAATTTTCATCTGGTAAACCAAAAACAATAGGGTTATGAGAGCTCCGTATATCTCAGCAATACTCAGCTCCGACTCAGTCTCTTCCCAGTGTGCACTGCAACTAACACTCCACCTGTCATGGTAACAGAAAAGAGTAGGGAAAGTTTCCAGGTGCCCTGGCTAAATTTTCCCTAGTCTGTGCGAATACCACCCTGGATCTCCACTAAAACAAGGACAGTGGCTTACTGGGATAGCCAGGTCAACAAAGAACAAATAAAAAATAAGAATAAATATACTGTATAAATTATACACACAAACACATTATGGGCTTGATCATGCAGAAATATCTACATACAGTACATTGATTACTGCATGTCAAAAACTAGTAAATAACCAAAACAAAACTGATTGCAAAAAAAAAACAATCTCCTTTTGAGATCAATGAACTAAAAACAAAGAAAACAACTCAGACTATAACAGTATGCATGCAACTAGTTTGTCTGAATAGTAATACTGTTAGGGGAAAAGGTTTTTGGCAAGGTTATATGTTGGACTGGGGTTAAGATTAACACACAAGAACTAGGCTGGATGGGAAGGTTTCACACCCATATCACACTTACTTGTCTGTGACAACCCCAACCCTGCTGTATTTCCTAGTCCCAAAAACTCCTTCCTTAGCAGTGCCACTAATTAAAATAAAAAATAAGACAAGGTAAAATCATCTCCCCACACCCCCCCACACACACGCACACACCCACACACACAAACACACCTGTATACACCTAAATCTAGCCACCCTTTAACTAACCAGAACACTACCTCTCTTTACACGTGCATATCTCACACAGAACAGGTTCAAAGTCTTCTACTAACGACCAATGTCATTTTCAGTTTAAAGTGACGGCAGCACAGTCTTTTGACAAGACATGAATTTGATAGTACTTAAACACGTCAACACAGCAGAAGCACACATGTATGTGTGCATGTATACAAATACACATTATACATACATAGAAATATATGAACACACATACCTGTAGTTTATATTCTTATATATGTGACTATATATTGAGAGAGAGAGACAGAGAGATAAAGAGAAAGGGAGAGACAAAGTGCATATTGACTCCTTAAAGCACAAAGCAGTAAGTACAAAGTGTTCCAACAAATGTGTTTGAAACTGAAGTAATAGCACACATTTAATTCCCTTTATCTCTCCCACTAGTCTGTTTAGCCCTTGTGCATAAAATTTCCTTTGGCAAGAGTAATGAAGAATTTTATATAAAAAGAACCCAGTTTTGCAGTAGATTAGTCACTTTAACAATGTTCACGTAAATAGGTCTGGCCATACAGAAATATTTAGAACCCACTGACTGCAAGTGAAATAAGGTTTAATGCAACTGATTCAAGATCTGCTGAACTATATTTCTTAAAATATTTTAAATAAAAACGTCATGAGATAGAAAAAAAATCTGGAAATGAAACTGCATGTTAAGAGGAAGACAGGGTAATGGAGAGGGAACATGAAAAGGCTAGTGTAACAGGGAGATCCTGGAAGTCAGCAAATCATCAATAATGGCCAAGGGAATTTTTTCCCCTGAGCTAACATTAGTAAGAAACTGTCTTAATGTAGTAAAAAGGGAAGTTATTTTAACCTAAGTTAAGGTCACTTCAGAGAATGCACGGGTAGTTTCTCACGGGTTACATCTTCTGGTAATTTATGTCATGCTCTTGCTTATAGAGTCTATTTTGCTTACGTTTATTAAAATTACTTTATGCTATGAACATAAGTTTAAAAAAAGTGTTATTGAAATTATGCAGTTCAAAAAAGGAAAAAATGAACAAGTGTAGCTTTGGCTATTTTCTTTCATTGACAAATGGGAAGATACACAGTAGATGCATTTTAAGCCATGAAAAATGTTATCCTGATGGGACAGAAAAAAGATGCATCACCTCAAAAGACATAATAAAAAAACTATTAACTTATACCTGCATATTAGGCTAAATACAAACTTTGTGGTGTAGGAACATATGGTCCCAGATCAGCAAATTTAAAGTATAGTAAACTGCACATGAGCACACAACATAGTCTACTAACTGTAAAAGAAAATGACAAATGGGCTAGCAACCATATCTGGTGTAAGAGATATTGTTATTGTTACTGGAAATTGGTAAGGTCCAAGAATACAACTCATATGGGTGTAACCTGCCATCAGGTTCTCTGTAGAATGGAGTACAACATAAACCACCCAGACATATATGCCACTAATTAGTAGAACTACACAGGGCATGAGATGTGCAGCTGTTGTATTCATCATACATCCATCCATCCATCCTCAACCCCTTTTCCCATCTTGCACATGGGGTCGGGGTGCCGCTTCAACAGTGACAATCATCTCAAGCCAAGGTTTACACTGCCGAGTGGCTTATATTGCCATGAAGAATTAGGATTTAGAAAAATAGAATATATTCTTCCTAGGCAGTCTTCTACTACCAAGAAATTCAATGGTTCAATTCGCAGTAGCTCAGGTATACAGGTATTACAAAGCAAGACAGAGGCTCTCTCTTTGGTTGTTATTACTAGGAATGCTCTCAAATATAGACAGTTTCATAATTCTTTCCATCTTCAAAGAATCTAGGGCAAACCAAAACGTATTAATGGTCAAAGTCTGAAATTCAATAGTACTTTTTAAATATTGTAATTATTCCAAAATATGAAAAGATAAAATGATATGAATCAACTGCCATTGCTTCAAAAAAAGAAATATTTGCAATGCCTGACATTATTCTGTACTGTAATACTAGTTTATCTGTCAAAGAGTCACACATTTTACAAAGAAGAGATAAACAGTCTGATGCAAAATTAAAAGTGTCATTAAATCTGCAGGGCACTGGTGAAGTACAGATAGTATGGCTCATCGTTTCTAGCCAAACTGGGAACTTCTTGTGATGGTGCTTGTGCAAAACCAGTAACTTATTCAGCACATTAGCAGCAGCTGCTCCAAACCAAGGTCTGAAGAGAAGTTGCAGTCATAATCACACACTGGTTTTATTACATATATACAAAACACACAGGCATGCACACTAGCCACCGTCACCACATACACATACAAACACCAGTGCAGACACACACACACACTCAATACTCTTCTCTCTGAAGGAAAACCTAACTGGCCCACACTCATAAACTTAAGCTAGGACAGAAAATAATTAGTCTTGTGAAGAAATGTATTGCTATACTAAAAATTTACAGTCTATGTATATGTGTGTGTGTGTGTGTGTGTGTGTGTGTGTGTGTGTGTGTGTGTGTGTGTGTGTGTGTGTGTGTGTGTGTGTGTGTGTGTGTGTGTGCAGTTTTCTTGATTGTCAGCCAGCTGCCCCTGAAAGGGCAGATAGAATGTATAAAGTTACCCAGTCTTTTAAATTTTTATACACTATTCCCAAACCTGACCCAGCAGCTAAGGTTTAAATTAATCCCACTGCTGCCAAACAATTAGTTAATTCCAATCCTACAGTTTTCTGATAAGGAAGGGAAAATTATTGATAGGTATGGGGAAAATGTGTATACTTCCACAACATTGATTTTCAGAATTTTGAATTGTCATGCTCGTGTTCATTTTTTTTTCTGACAAATAATGAAAGCATGAGGAATGCTTTATCTGTAGTTTTTTTCTTGTTCAGAAAAATCTGCTTTAAATAACTTAAGATGTGAAGTTGTCCTATCTTGCCTTCATTTTTACTGATGGGTTCAGAACCGATCCTCAGCTCCAACTCAGCCAAATGCAAAAGCTCGAGGTCTTCAACCAGCTTGTGGCCTACTCCCTATCCCACAATGCACTGGTGATTGCCCAGATCTCGTTTGCTGCTGCAACAGATCGGGCGATTCACCAGCTCTGGCCAGTGAAAATTGTTTTTCTGCACATATTTTCTAACTTCGTAGTATTTTAGATAAGTTTTACTAACTTAAAATAATTGTAGTTTTGTAGAGTGCCTTTTGTACTTAGTTTTTTCCTGAGAGTGTGATACTTTTTTCTTATCTCTTCTTGGCCTATTTGAAGGCCTTGTTATACCCCTATTTCCTTATACCAAGTTAAGTTTTCATAATAATGTTACTGTGGATTTAACAGTATAGTGTGTGAATTTAATTTTCCATTTATAGCCTGTTTAAATTAGAAGGCTAAATTTCATAGTTTGGTGTGTGATTTGAATTTTATTTCTAGCCTGTTCAAGTTGGAAGGCTAATTTTTTATTTTTAAGCTCTTTTAAATTAGAGGGCTTATTATAGTGTGTTGTGTGGACTATTCTCATTTTTGCATACAAAATGTCACAGGATAAAGACAAGGATAAGCAGACTAAGCCTTTGGGCTTTAAGAAATGCCCCAAGTGTGGACAAAAGATGTCCATTACTGATGGGCACACGGATTGTGTGTACTGTCTATGCCCCTTACATCTGCAGGAAATATGCTCTATATGTCACTCATTTAGTTCTCAAGTGTTACAGGAAAGGAAGAATAAACTAATTGTCAAAGGTTTAATTAAATCTTCCTTTCAGGAATCATTAGATCAGAGTAGGGAAGCTCATGCTAAACTGACTTAAGTCTTCAAAAAAATCATCTGCTTCTGGATCTTCAGAGCCGAGAAAATCTCGACCTTCCAGTCAGTTCAAAGTGAACAAACCTTCAACTTTGGCTCCACCGACTTCAGAGCTGACAATTGTTACTATTAGGAGCCGGTCCCCAGTACTCAAGCCAGTATCTCCTATTTTAAAATCAGCAGTATTACAATCTGTGGCTTCTTCCGTTCTGTCCTCTTGGTCCTCAAGAAGCCTTTCAGACATGGATGTGGATCATGTTGTGCAGAGGCTTCTGCAGACACCGGCATTTGCCAAGCTTTTATCAGGGCCCACCCCTTGGGCTTCAGAAATTACCATTCCTCCCCCCTCTACTCCTGTTCCTCCTCCGATCTGACTAGAAGTTTCAAAGCTGGCGTGCTCGGAACTGATGATAGTGGAGCCATCGGTGCTGAAACCTGCTCCAGGACTTTCAGTACTGACCTCTCTGACTACTTCGGCACTGACTGAAGAGACTGGGGGCCAACACTCACCGGTCAGGTCCAGAGAGGATAGTCAAACCGATCTTTTGGGTCCAACTTTGCCTCTAGGGGCTTCGGTGCGAGTGAGTTCAGCGCCTACCTCTGGCTCAGAACCTACCATCTTGGTGCCAGGGGAATCAGCTGGATTGTAAGATCCAGGGGTTCCTTCACATTGAAGATGGGGGCCTTTGATGCCATGAGGAGGGCATTGTCCCCATGGACAGCCACCTCATCAGGACCAGCAGCTTCTTCCCCTAAAACGCCAGTGTCTACTTCACCATCACAGATTCCACAAAAGCATAGAGTACCAGAGCCTCAGGAAGTGCCATTGGGTGATCCCTGCTCTTCTGAGACCTCACCAGAAGCTCCCACTGAGGAGGTACCTCAGAAGAGGGTATACAAGAGGAAGCATCTGGACTCCCCTCAGGAATCCATCACTTCAGGCACTGACTTGGATAATTCAGAAGGTTCCCCATGGTCACCCTCAGAATATATCTCCTTCATGGATATCTTAGAGATTCTCAAACAGAGGGATGATTGGCAGTCCACCAAACCTACTGATGATGAGTCAGTCTACCTGAAGGCTTTTGGGTCTCAGCCCTCCACCTCTTGTGTGTCTCCACCTTTTGACAAACTCGTGGACTTGGTTTGTCAAAAGGCATGGGAGTCTCCAGATACAGTGGAGCCTGTCCCTAGGAGGCCCAATAAGTTTGTTACCTCACCACAAGACAAGGCTTTTCTCATTAAGGGAGTCCCTGTTGATGCCATGCTGGTGGCGACCACAAAGAAGGAGTTATCTGAAACTTCTACATTGGTCCATCCACCAAGTAAAGATTCGAGAGTCATGGGCAGATATGGAAAGCGCATGTTTACTTCAGCGACTTTTGCTCTTAGGTCGCTGAATTATCTTATGCATTTCAATAGATTACAAAGAGATCTCCTAAAAGAGCCAGGAGATATTTTACAGGGTTCAATAGCTGTGGGGGTCTCAGATAAAATATTTTCACAGCTCCCCACCCTCAATTCCCTAACAATCTCATCCATTCATTTGCTTTCATATGCAGCTGATGGAGCAAGCAGAGCAGTGGGTACAGGAATTGCTCTTAGGTGATATTCTTGGATGCACTTATGTTCTTTTGTGGAACCCTTTAAGTCATCCATTATCAACACCCCTTCAATGGCAGGTCCCTTTTTGGACCCAAAGTGAAAGAAATGCTTACCAGGTGTGAACAAGACAGGAAGACTCTGTCTGCCGTCGGAGTCCATTTTTCCACTCCTATCAGACCCTACCCCAAAGGTCAGAAATGAGGAAAGATGTGGTTCTGAAAAACTCAAGGAGCCTTTCAGGACACACGTGGTGAAACCCCCTCCAGAGGCAGAGGAGGGGTTAATAATGGAAGACATCATCTATATGGCAGAGGGGGTCCAAAGAACCAGGGTGACAGAGATAAGTTCTTTGGGAAGCCCTACCAGCACTTCTGAGAAGATGCCCGCATGTCTATCTCTGGAGGCAGTCGAGGGATGCTTATGTTTGTATCCAGACGCCTGGCTAAAAATAACAAAAGACAGCTGGGTACAAAGTATCATATCTAGAGGTTACTCTATTCCCTTTTTCACCCCACCTCCCCCTGTAAAGAAAATCCCAGACATTCCACCCAATCACAGGGAACAAGCAACCATAGAAGTTCAAAATTTGCTAAACAAAAGAGTCATCCAAATGGTCCCCACAGACCAGATAAGATCCGGAACTTACTCAAGGTTCTTTTTAGTTCCAAAGAAAACATGGGACTGGAGACCCATTTTGGATCTCAGCAGACTGAATAAATCTGTAAAAAAGACAAAGTTCTGGATGGTCATGCTGCAGTCGATACATCCTTATCTAGGGAAAGACAATTGGATGTGCTTGATAGATCTCCAGGATGCCTACTACCACATAAAAATGACCAGACCATCCAGAAATCATTTGTGCTTTTGGCTGGGGGCCAGTCATTACCAATTTCGAGCTCTGACCTTTGGTCTCACTACAACCCCCAGAGTGTTTACCAAATGCATGGCAGTAGTCACAGCTCACCTGAGACATTTAGGATACCAGGAATTTTCATACCTAGACAACTGGCTCCTAACTGCCACCGCCAGGCATCAACTCATTCAAGCAAGGGACACCACTATGAATCTATGCTGTCAGTTGGGGATTACCATAAACTTAGAAAAGTCTGCCTTATCGACATTGCAACATACCGTTTTCATAGGAACAGACTTGGACACTACCACAATGACCCTAAAACTTCCACCAGAAACAGTTTGTGCTCTTTGACAACAGGTTCTAATTCTTCTCTCAAGACAAAAAGCCCCAGCGTCCATGGTTCTCAAATTGTTGGGTACAGTGGCAGCAGCCATCATTGCAATTCCACTGGGTTGGATGCACATGTGCATACTACAATGGCTTCTTTTCATGCAGTGATCATTTTAAGATCTCCCAATACCTCATCAGATCATAATCACAAATTCTTGCAGAAAGGATCTCCAATGGTGGCTAATATCGCAGTGGGTAATGATGGGCCATCCTTTTGTTCTACCTACCCCTATAGCCATAGTGACCACTGATGCTTCCCTAATAGGGTGGGGGGGGGCATTATCAGGGAAGAACAGCCCAAGGCACATGGAATCATTATGAAGCCAATCTGCATATCAATGTCCTAGAGATGAGAGTGGTACTTCTAGCATTGCAGTCCTTTCAAGACTCTCTTCCTCAGGAGACCATTGCGACACAGACGGACAACATGTCAGTAGTCTGGTACATCAACAAACAAGGAGGAACCAAATCTTACCCCCTATGTCAAGAGGCCCTGAGAGTATGGCAGTGGGCAGCCTCCACCCAGCACTTTCTGATAACAATCCGTATCCCAGGGAGGTCCAATGTCATAGCAGACAAACTAAGCAGGGCAATTCTATTGCCTCATGATTGGTCCCTAAAGAAAGAAGCAGCGAAAAGGATATTCTGCATATGGGGCCAGCCTTGCTGCAATCTCTTTGCCACTCCCACAAACACAAAATGCAGCAGCTACTTTGCCCTAATTCCCCCTCAATGGGATGCCCCAAGGAGTCACTTGTTCACGATTGGCCCCCGGGTCTTCTCTATGATTTTCCATCATTTCCACAGATACCCAAAGTTTTACAGAAAGCCAGTGCTCTGGGAAGGACCATAATTCAAATAGCCCTCTACTGGCCTTGCCAGATTTGGTTCCCCTACCTTTGACCTCATCTATTGGAAGAACCTTGGATCCTGGACCCAGTTCTAGACCTACTGATTCACTCATCGGGGGCTCTTCATCCATCCCTTCAGTCCCTCAAATTGACAGCTTGGCTGCTCCACTTCCAAACATAGCCAGGCTGCAGAATCTTTCAGCTACAGCACAGCATATTTTGACATCCTCTCACAAATCATCTACCAGAAAGTTATATCTCAGCAAATAGAAAAGATTCTCAATATGGGAATTACAAAATGATATTGATCCTTATTTAGCTCCGATATCCTCTATTTTGGAATTTTTTACTAAGCTTTTCAATGAAGGGGCAGCCACCGCTACTATTTGAATTCCATTGGCTGCAATATCTAACTTTATTCTTGGTAATGAAGGATCCAACATCATGTCACATAGACTTTCCAAGGCATTTCTCAAAGGTACTATACATTTGAGACCACCCATTAAATCTCCAATTACTCAGTGGAATCTGAATTTTGTTCTTTCAAGAATCATCCTACTTCCCTTTGAACCAGCCTCCTCATGTGACCTAAAGCATCTCACATGGAAAACCATATTTCTAGTAGCCATTACTTCCACTCAGAGGGTTTCAGAGTTGCAGGCCTTGTCCATTAAACCCCCATATCTAATTTTTCATAATGATAGAGTTTCTCTTCAGACTAATCCTTTTTTTTTTACCAAAAGTATGTTCAGAAATGAACCTCGATCAGTCAATAGAGGTTTCCAGTCTTCTTCCCTAAATATGGCAATAAGGTAGAGTATATGCTGCACAAGCTTGATGTTCACAGACAGCTTAGATTCTATCTAGATAAGACCAAGGATTTCAGGAAAACAGAACAGCTCTTTGTTTCTTTCTTAGGTTCTAAGAAAGGAGCTGGTGTTGTGAAAACCACTTTATCAAAATGGTAATCGGATTGTATTTCCTTTACTTATAGTTCAGTGAATATACTGCTACAAGACAAAATAAAGGCCCACTCAACTAGAGCTGTCTCCACCTCTTCAGCCTTTACTGCCAAATTACCAATAGATACTATTTGTGCAGCAGCCACTTGGTCAAGGCCACATGCCTCTATCACTCATTACAAAGTAGATAGGGCCTCCAGGGACAGGGCTTCCTTTGGTTCCACTGTCCTGAACAATATACTCCCATGAGCCACCCAAGAAAGATGGTGCTTGGGACGCTAACCCATCAGTAAGAATGAAGGTGAGATAGGACAACTTCACATAAAGAAGTTATGTACTCACCATAACGTTCCATGTGAGTTGTTCATCCCGCCTTCATTCTTATGTCCCACCCTCCAACGCCCATCCAGGCTTCTTGAGGACTGAGATTTAAGGCAAAGCAAGGCTGTATGTGACTTTATCTAGTGTTTTCTATATTGGCATGTCAAACGTGGTATATATTTTTATTAGCAGCAAACAAGATCTGAGGGAATCACCAGTGCATCATGGATAGAGAGTAGGCCATGAGCTGGTTGACGACCTCGAGCTTTTGCATTTGGCCTAGTCGGTGCCGAGGAATAGCTCTGATCTTATCAGTAAGAATGAAGGCGAGATGAGCAACTCACATGGAACATTATAATGAGTACATAACTTTTTTTTTTGTTCTGTTATATAGGTCACTACTCCATAACTTTTTTTTTGTTCTGTTATATAGGTCACTACTCATTGTATGCAGTGTGCGTATGACTCTGTTGATAATTTTTCCAGGGCTATGGCCACAGCTACTGTTTGGAGGAGGTTTGCAAAGCTGCATTCTCAGAACCTCCTAAATTATGTTAAAAATGAAATTTTAAATTCTCTCTTGTATAGAGATTTAGTGTTTGGCCCTTCTGCTGCAGAGGTAATCAAAAAGTGTGAGAAAAAGGAGCAAGCTGATCCAGGGAATCCCTAAGATTTGTCAGGCCTCCTTTTCCAAATTATGCAAAGGATTTTCTATCTGCTTATCCAGTTTTGGCAAAAAACAAAATAAACAGTCTCAACAAAATTCAGGCAAACATATGTTTAAGAAGAAATGGCAAAGGGGTTCCAAAAACAAGTCTCAAACTTCCCAAAACCAAGGACAGTCCAACAGGTCTGACTAATTATTCAAGAAACCCTTTGACCCCCCCTCCTACCATGGTCCTGTTTGTTTTCTTTCAGAAAGTATGAATCTCCATTTTTACTCTTTTGCAAAGGATTGTTTCAGACAAATGGGTTCTGAAAATCATTCCACAAGGTTACATATGACAGTGGGAGGAAATTCCCCAAAGGTTCATTTGTCATCCACCAGATCAGACTCTTTTGTATTCATCTGTTCTTCACATGCTGTCACAAGGCCTGATAGAACCAGTTCCTCTTTCCCTGGTTGGGAATGTTTTTTATTCAAGGATGTTCTTTGTGCCAAAGAAAGAAAGAACATCTGTAGAGAACTGTTCTAAATCTTTATTTCCTAAACCTGTCTGTAATAGTGCCCAAATTCAAAATGGTCACTTTACAACCTGGTAACTCTTCTTCCTCTTTCAAGTTTCCTGGTAACACTAGACTTAGAAAAAGCTTATCATCACACCCTTGTTCATCCAGACTTCATATGTTTCTTAAGGTTTTGTGTGTCTGGATCACATTATCAGTTCTCTGCCTTACCCTTTGGACCATTCACAGCACCAAGAATGTTCACAAAGTGGCTAGCTCCAGTTAAAGCTCATTGCAGGCTACATGTCATTCACATGTTTCCATATTTAGATGACTTGCTTGTCTTTGCAGAATATTTTTCAAAGTGTCAGGAATCTCTTGTTTGAGAGATCTCTTACACAAGCTGTGATTCCAAGAGAACATTCAAAAGTCTTTATTAACTCCCTCACACAGGATTGTGTGCCTGGGGTGTCAGCTAGACATCTCTGTTCAAAGAGCTTTCCTTCAACAGGAAGAAAAAATAGAACTTTATTTACATTTATTTCAAAAGGGGTTTTGCTCAGTCTTTGGTCACTGAGAGGGAATACCTCAGGATTTTGGGTCTCATGGCATCTATGATTCTCATGATACCCCTGGAAAGACTCCACACAAGAAAATACAGTGGTACCTTAAATAGCTTTGGTTCCAGCATCAACAGCCTTTATCTTTTCAAACCCATTGTTGGGGTTTACTAGAAGAAACATATTTTGGTAAAGACAACAGATATCCTTAAATCCAGGTCTCTCCATCCCCCTCCCTGATCCAAAGTAGTCAGCCACCACAGATGCTTTGGACTTTGCCTGGGAGCAGTTTCAGGAGGGATAAAGTTGCAGGAGGTAAGGGACACAAAGGACAGATGCAAGCACATAAATATCAAGGAGATGCTTGCCCTGATCAAGGGAGCCAGCTCTCTGAACCATCTTTGGTCCCTAGGACCTCTTCAAGTGGTTACAAACAATACCACCATCATGCTGTACATCAACAAGTAAGGGAGAACTAGGTCATACTCCCTTTGCAGCTAGTCGTGTTAGCTTGGAATACAGCTTCTTAACACAGTCTCACTCTGTAGGTGTCCTACATTCCACCAAAGCAAAAATGTGGCAGAAAAGCTGAACAGGACCAGGACAGACCCTTACAAATGGAAACTAGATTGGGGGTCTTCAAAGACAGAAATTAGAACAACCCCTAGTGTAGTGTCTTTTCTTGTAAGGTCAGACCACAAAATTGTCTCCTTTGAAGTAAAAATAAAATCCAGAGCCCCAACTAACCCTGGCATGTTCAGAAACTACTCTAAGTCTAACTTCCTATTATTAAGTGATAATCTGGCAAAATTTCAAGCCTCCATAAACCCTGTGAACACTGTTGCCTATGCCAAACTGTTGACAGAAACCCTGTACAAGCATGCATACAGGCAGCTGTAACCATCAGGAAGAAGTACAGAACTAACTCAAAAAGGCAAGCCACCCTGGTGGAATCACAACATCAATAGGCTGTATAACAGAATGAGAGAATAATGGCAAAAATTCAGAGGTGCAGCACTCAGCAGGATAAAACCCCTGTCATCAAGCTAATCAAGCAACTCAGAAGACAAATAAAGTCCACCAAAGCCAAATGTGAAGTAAATTTGGCCTCCCAGGCCAAGGACAACCGCAAGGTATTTTTTAGCTATCCCCATGACCTGAAAGGCAATACACAATTGTGTGCAGAGCTCAGTGTTAATGGAGCCACCTATAATGAGCCAGAAGATATAGCAAGCTCACCCTGATGAACTTCTTTGAGAAGGTCAACAAACCAATGAATGATGGCATAATGGTTAACAGTGCCTAACTTGCCCTGGCCAAGTCATTTGACACAGTGGCCCAATAAGGAAGTGTTGATAAACTCAAGAGGTTAGGTATAAAGCCTTATGTCACCCAGTCGAAAGCCCGCTGATTTGCAGTCAGCACCCAGGAAGTTGTAATTGGCAAGTCCACCTTTACAAAGAAGCCATTCACAATCTGAGACCCTCGGGGGTTGATCCTGGGACTGCTCCTTTTTGGAAATTAATTCTCTGAACTCAAAGTCAATGTCAAGGGCCTCTGCCTGTCCAAATTTGCAAATGATTGCAAATTAGAAACAAAGAATCCCCCACCAACACTAATGTTCTCCACAAAGAGCTGACACAGGCAAATGACTTGTGTCAGAGCCATGGACTAAAACCAAATGCCAAGAAATGCATAATAGTATCCTGACACAGGCAAATGACTTGTGTCAGAGCCATGGACTAAAACCAAATGCCAAGAAATGCATAATAGTATCCTGACACAGGCAAATGACTTGTGTCAGAGCCATGGACTAAAACCAAATGCCAAGAAATGCATAATAGTATCCTCAGAAATTCATCCATCCCTGGTAACTATCATATTGACAACACATCCCTAAGATTTGTCCCAGTAGTGAGGGACTTGGGTACACACATAGCAATCTAGCCTTTGACCATCACATGTCAGCAGTAGTGAGGAAATCATTTTATGCTGTGAAACTTATAAACAAAGATATGGCATCTAGATCCAAGGAGCTCTTTTTTCCACTTTATTCAGCGTTCATCAAACTTGTCATTGAGTAGAATGTCTCCCTGTAGTATGTATCTAACCAGGCACATCCAATAATTGGAACATCCACAGTGCCACAAAAGTTCCTCACTAAAAGAATACTGGGCATAAGTAACATGCCATATGCAGGCAGCCTCAAAGCCCTATCCCTGTAGTCTGTATCCTAGATCTATGCCTGCCATACGAGACATTGTCAGACTCCACCCTGATGGACCTCCTGCATGTCTGCAAACCAAACTGTACTAGAATTACTTGTTCTAAAGACTTTAACCTTGCTTGTGATATAAATAGGACCTGCCGAAGAGACAGGTATGTATCCCAGAGACTACCCCTTCCTTGGAACACACTCCTCATCCATGTGAAGTAGAGTTCTTCCCTAACCCAATTAGACTGTAACTTGGATAGATGGTTGGGGAATAGGAAATTCATCCCTGGTTTGGCACCTGTTTTTCTAATTGACACAGGCAGCCTGTAAATGTTTAATCTCCCAGACTCTTGCTTGTAAATGTTTCATTTCCCAAGCCCCTGCTTATACTTATCAAGGGTACTAGAACTTGTCAGAAATTTGGGATGTATGGCTAGGCTTAAAAAGGCCCTAGTGGTTATTACCTTAGTACACATCTGTGAACCTCTGAACCTATAAGATTTGATCCATCTGTATAGGGTTCCTCAGGTGGACTCATTGCCTCCTCTCTGAACAATCAACTAGCAATATACTGTTCCAAGACTCCATGCAAGAAGTATAAAGATTTGAGGCACTTGGTAAAGAGCCAGATTAAAGTTTCTTATAAGAGGAACAGAAATTTGGCAGATATGGTGGTACATAATCATTTTGTACCACCAGAGGTCACCATATATCCTAACCTTATGAGAAACAAAATGGGAACTATAGCTTGCAAAAATGCTCAGTGTGTAAACATGTAGTGACTGCTTTTTCAAAAATTAATGATGTAAGATTCACACCTAGGGGCTTGTACACATGTAATACAGAAGGAATAGTTTATGCCCTTAGAGGTAGTTGTAACCTTTATGATATAGGTGAAACAGGCAGAGCATTTAAGACGCGTTTACAAGAACATATAAGGGACATTAAAAACCATAAAATAGAAATCCCCTTAGGACAACATTTTATGACTGCACACAATGCTGAACCAGATTGATTAGAAGGATGCATTCTGGAAAAAATAAAAGTGTTAATGGGAGAAGGCTTACATATTAAATACAAGTTATTGAAGAAAGAAACTCTTTTTATTTTAAAGTATAATACTTTGGAACCTTATGGGTTAAGTAAGGAATGTAACTGGAAATATGTGATTTAATTAATTAATTGGTTGATTAATTGATTGTTTGATTTTATTGTATATATAGATAATGAAGTATGGAATTAATTTTGCACTCATTGAAGGCTTGGTGCCGAAGTGCTAAGTTTGAATTAAATCTTGGTTGGAACTGTTCTGCAGTCCGTGACTTTTATACTGTGGTATTTTATTATCTCTGTCTTGTTGCTGTGGTGTTTTGGACTCCATGCAAGAAGCCCTGGAAGACAGATGTCTTTTCTTTTCCTTGGACAGGAATATTCATGTATGCTTTTCCACCCTTTCCTCTAATATCCAGGGTACTTCTGAAGATTCAGAAGGAATCCCCCAAAATCATTGTGGTGACTCCCTTCTGGCTCAGACAACAGTGATTCTCCCTTCTTACGGAAATGGCCAGGGGCAATTACCACAAGCTTCTTCACAGATTGGATCTACTAACAGAAGAACAGGGGTGTTTGATATGCCATGACATCAATTATCTTCAACTGACTGCTTAAAAGATAGGGTCTTAATTCCTTTAGAACCTGATTATTGAGCATATGCAGCAGGTACTAATGGAGGCAAGAAAGCCTGTTACTAGAAAATCATATATTAGCAAATGGAAAACGTTTTCTAGTTGGTGCCAACAACATAACTAACACCCATTTAGGATGAGTTGTTCTCTTGAGTTACAATATCTGTGTGAGTTACTATCATATGGCCTTTCTTATTCCTCTATCAGTGTTAAGGTTTCAGCCATTTCACCATGTCTACCCATGGATCCTCCTCTTTCAAGGCAGTCTCATGTCAAAATGCTCTTGAAAGATGTTTTGCATAAGAAGCCTCCAAGAAAATTGGTGGCCCCTCCTTGGGATCGTAATTTTTTGTTAACAAAGCTAACACATGCTCCATTTGAACCAGCTAATCTGGCTGACTTGAGGTTCATAACATGTTTTATTGATTGCTCTGACATCTGCAAGAAGGGTATATGAGTTACAGGCTGTTATGGTGAGTCAGCCCTATCCCATTTTCCATAGGGACAGTGTTTCTTTAAGAACTAATCCTTCTTTTATGCCTAAAGTGGTATTCAAGTTTACTTTAATACAATGTATCCATCTCACTGTTTTCTTTCCTGAACCAAAAAAAAATGAAGGAGAAAGGATACTCCATACCTTGGATGTCCACAGACAACTCAGGTACTATGTTGACAATAAATCTTTCAGATCCTTGGATCAATTGTTCACTTGTGAAGGTAAGAAGAAAGGACAACCTCTGCCAAAACAGACTGTTCCAAATGGTTATCTAAGGGTATTCCCTTTTGTTATACTCACTATAACAAAACTATTTCGGGCAGGGTCAAGGCCCACTCTACCATGACCTTGGCTTCATCCGTGGCTCGTTGGAAAATTGGATCCTAGAAGTATTCTAGAAGCTGCTAGTTGGTCCTCTGTACATAACTTTTACATATCACTGTAAGACTGATTCCTTCACTGGGTCCAGATCAAGCTTTTCTATGACCATTCTCAGCAACTCCTGGACTTATTTTCTATGTCCAAAATGTAGATTGCTATTCTACCCATATAGCTAAGGCTACTGCAGCAGTGATCAATACGATGAACACAGTACAGAAGTGTAAGCTGAATTTACCATAATAGTAGATATTCAGATGATGACTGCTGCAGTAGTTGCTCCCTCTCTTCCCTTGATCTTGTTGTGTTTTCTTTATGTCAGAATGTGGGCATTTATTTTTTGTTGTTCTTAGCATTGTCCTGTCAGGGCACAGCCTCCCTCTCTCTGCTGGCAGTAAAGCTCTGAAGGACTTTGCTCTCTAACTTGTCTTTTAGTCAGTTCAGTTTGAGCTGCTTGACAGTTTGGGTGTATGGAAGGTACCTGAAGTTTGGAAGCTGGACGGCTGTTATATCCTTGGCAGGATATACCCCATATAGCTAAGACTACTGCAGCACTGAGCATTCAAACATCTACTGTTATGGTATGTTCAGCTTACACAAGTGTACTTTCCTATTCTCAAATCTCAGAACTCTTCTGCAGTGAGCTATACATACACATAGTTCTAATCTGTGTAAAAAAAAAAACTTGCTCAGGTCATTATCAAAACATAATCTTCCATAAGGTTTAAGGTGATTATGCCTTATTAGAATTCTTTCTGCTGTTTCATTTCGTTAAAAATGCCACTTGAATGGGGGTTGTTTGAAGTACTAGAAGAAGCAGTGCACAGGTGTTTCACACTGGCTTAGTCTGCCTGAAGTGACTGCAGCCTAAAACAGCCTGAGAAGAAAATGTGACTCAAAAGGATCAAGGTGCAGGGGAGGAAAGAAAAATATTTTCTTATTAAATAATTTAATTCAATAATACTCTGCTAGTCCAGTGCTGTGATATCTCTTTACATTTAGTTGGCTGGCAGACTTTCAGTGTTGTTCAGCCGTGCAACTGACAGCTAATTGAAACATGAACACATGCATATTTTCTTATACATTTCATATTCTGTAGTGTGTGTGTGTGTATGTGTGTGTGTGTGTGTGTGTGTGTGTGTGTGTGTGTGTGTGTGTGTGTGTGTGTGTGTGTGAGACTATGTGTTACAGGGTTGCAGTGGGTTGCACTATATATGCCTGGCAGCAATAAATTTTAAAATACATTGATGTGGACAGTTATTTATTTGTTCATTCTTGATCACAGTCAGACATCTAGGCACATGTGTGTCTGTCTATGTATGTATTTGAAGGGTTGCAATGTATACTGTCTGATAGGATTAGGCTTATTCATTCATTTGATCACAATTAGACATGTGAGGTCTCTACAGTCACCTAAGTTGCTGTATTTGGTTGCATGTGAATATTTCCAAGGGTTACAGTTGGCTGCACTGTGTTTTTGCATAAAAATCAAGTGAAATACATTATTGTGGCCATTATTTATTTATTTACTTATTCATTCATTCATTCATTCATTCATTCATGCATTCATTCATTCATTCATTTGATTACAGTCAGACATCTGAAGTGTATAAAGTCAATGAAATGTAACTGGTAGATGCAGATCCAGTCTGCAGATGAGACTGGTGAACCCAGCTTGAATTTGATTGCAGTTTGGCAGGCTAGTGTGTGTTTGAGTAAAACAAGTTGAAATAAATATTTATTAACCAGAAATAGACATATATGGTGGACACCATCATTAGTGTACCTACAACAACCTTATATGTCTGAAATGAACTCTGTTTCTCAAAGTAGCTCTAACATGTATTCTGAAGGCATATACACTAAAGAATAATAATACTGCTGGAAAACTATTTAGCATGTAGTGTATGTCCTATTGTATTTTATCTCCTTCTTTCCCATATGGTACACTGCCAGCCCTTTGGCTTATTTCTACACCCCTCTGCCTTCTACACGTACCCTATAGCTCCTTTCCAGCAATTCTGGATGTAAACCTTTTCCTTGCATCTCTTCCAGAAGTCAGCCTTATGGTGTGACTCATGAAACCAGGAAGAGAGAATTTAAAGGGTTGAACTGGACAGGGTAATAGGGGCCATCATTTAGTGGCAGCCAGTCAGGATTCCTACCTAGGAGGAGTTAGGTGATGATGTCAGCATGCTGGATGAACACTCTCAATTATCTGACAGAGTACATTGTGTCACTCTCCTTAAATTGTTCCTGGCCTGTGAGACTTCTGGTCTCAACCAGAGGTCAGCCAGACAGGAATCAATTTCCCCATCATTCCCCAGGATAAGCAATCTGAGTCTCTTACTGTCAGCCACCTCAGCTTCCCCCCCTCATGTACAATCCTACCAGCAGCCTGAGTCTGTCCCCAAACTCAGGTAGCCAGTGGTACAAATGGGCACCTTAGTAGTCAGGCTAAGACCAATTATTTATGTAAAATTGCAACTATGCTCAAAGGTCATCCTGCCTAATTATAGCCCTCCACTCATCACAGTTAGTCTCACTCATTCAGTTTTCTGCATTCTCAGCCTTGACATCACCAGCCATTACTAACCTAAAGTATTTTTATTTATTTCTGTAACCAGAAAAGGAGAATTGATGTAACAAAGCACTGTATGAAGCACATCTATAACTAGTGGAATATGGCTTTTGGCCTAAGAGCCTCATTACAGGATTGCATGCCATTGTGCATTCAAATCTCCAGTGTGCTGAAGCACTTATTGTTTTCAATGTAAGTCTGCGAAATACACAGATTCTAGCTTTCCAAAAACAGAATGTTGATAATCTTTCATTAACTCCTTACATTGGTCCTCACTTCACATGCTATATCTACATAAAGTAGTGCAATATTTCAGCCCTGTTTCCTGGAACATTTTGAATAGCATAGTTCTTTTTCATACACTTAAATGGCTAATTTCCCTGGATCCCTTCCCTAATTAAATGCACAATGGCCTACAGAGATAATATTTGTTCTCCATATCAACATGAGATCTTATAAGCTATTAGATTGCCAAAAGTCATGTCAAGACTGTTGTACAATGAAAAAGAATGGCATTCTAACAAAATTAGCAAAGAGAATATGACAACAGCTTTAAAAAATATTTAATTGTACTGATAATATTATCATTCCAGGTCACTTGGCCACATTCTCTCCCTTACCACAAAATTTGTCAGATAAAATTACAACTTGTTCTGGCCTCAGATGTCAACAAGACATTTGAGAGCAGTCTCATTTGGTAACAGCATACCACTGTTGGGTCAGTTTGTCCACGTCAATCAGTTTTCACTTTTAGTACCGTGTCTGCTCAATTCCTGTATACATTTTTTTCATAAATGGAAATGTGGTTCTGTAATTTCCTCAAATGGTACAGAAAGTCATAGCCCATACAATTACAACCTGTATAAGCTAATTCATCAAAGAAGTCTAGTGCCTTTATTTTGAAAAAGAGCTCTCAATGTACCCTGTACAATGGAGGGACATCCACTGCAATAAATATCACCCTTTCGATCTCTTAAATGATGGAGAAATGTATACATTCCACCTTCTCCTGGCATCTGCCCTGTAACAACTTTCTTTCTAACACATAACATGGTTTTAGTTTGAGTCATGAAACAGATACTGCTTATATGATATTTTTGAAATGGGTGTTCTTTGGATAACCACTGACCAACTGACTACAGCCCAATCTCCCTGAGAAGGCAAACTTCTCCTGTGCCTCTAACTTCCTGACATGTCAGCTCACTGTCTCCTAGCTTGTTGCTACATTTTGAATAGTTTACAGCAGTCTCTTTCCTGCAAATACTGATGAGATGGGGATGGGTGAACAGAGACAATCAGTCTGCCAATATCAGGTCTGAGTAGCCATATGTGAAATCCATGAGGAGGAACAAAATAAATGCATAAATAAAATGAAATCAAATAGACTGTTATATCTCATCATGACCATGGGCACCCCATGAAAACACTGATGTGTTTATACACAGGAAACCCTCCTCACAAGAAAAAAATAAACATCCAACAGCAAAGGTGCCGAGTAATGTCCCTGAAATATATGTCCTGCATAAGTGAACTCTGTCCAGTTGATTTAAGAGCAGTCTGCAGTTCATAGGGATGATGCACACGTGTACTGGTCCAAATGTTGGGAAATGATAACTTCATGGACAGAAGAATATGTTAGTGTAAGATTATTCAGGACTGTCACAAAGCTGCATTCTCTGGTAAGACAAAGTTCTGTCTTTGTAGTATCCTTGAATATTAGATTCAAAACCAACAGCAACAGTTTCTTTAGATGTACTTAATTTTTTGTTCTGTCTTGCTGCTGCTGCAAAAGCTGAAGGAGTGATCTAGGAACTTTTGTGTTTAAATGCCTTCAAGACAGGAGTGCTATTAAATGTCCACTATTACTTGATGTCCTTCAAAGCTTGACTATCTTTTCATGCATCTGGGTTTAGACATCTTCTGCCTGACTATCCTGTATGACAGGTACCATGGGACCCAGTGGATGTAAATCAGTCCTGCGGAGACTTGATGGCTACCATTACCAGTAATGTCTTCATGCACAATTCCTTGATATTTCCCAAAGACCAGTAGTCAGTGCAGCAAAACAATAGTAATAGGAACCAGAGAGATGACCATTTGGTTCAGAAGAAAGTTGGGAGAATGAGGGAGGGTAATAAGGGATTGGACAGTGGTCAGTTTGTCTGGGATCAGATGAAGTAATACTGCTGAATTTCTTTGTTCAGATACACAAAGTCATCCCATTTGAATTGCTTTGTTTACAGTCAAGCAAGGTCATTTCTTTGAATTTTTTTGTACATAGCTTAACATCGGCAAAGTGGTAAAGTCACTTTTCCTTGACAACCAATGCTTCTGAAACTTTTCACACATCAATAATTGTTGAACTTTAATATTGCTATGGACCTTTCTTCTTTGGACCTTTCTTAAGTGTGTGGACATGTTTCAACAGTTCATTTAACTCATTACAGCTGGGTGATTTTGTAAGTGTTTCTGTGGTTACATCCTACTGACGCTCCTCAGCACAAAATATTGTTTGTTCATATTTGCATTAATAATTTCAAAACCATGATACATACAAAGTATTAAAAAGATTTCATCTTAAAGCTTACACGATGGCAAACCCAACGGTGTTCAAATTTAACATCTGTCTAGTGCAGGTAAAGATATATTAATTGTTGCTTATATAGTATTTATTATATTGTCATAAATTTCATGTTTTTCTAAATATTTCAACAACCAAGTATGAAAGCTCTCAGATGGATGAACAAAATACTCCTAGCAGTATATATATATATATATATATATATATATATATATATATATATATATATATATATATATATATATATAACTTGTGTCTGCTGAGATATTGTAAATTGTTTACAAAATATTATAGACTTAATAGTTAATAAGTTTACTGTGACTTATAAAATCCAATTTAAGACCTAGAATTTAACGAATACAACCACTACAGAAATAGCTTCTGCTGAAGAGTTTGCCATTTATACCTCTTTAGTAATCCCTATGGTTCCAGATATATGAACATTTGTTTGAAATATGAAGACATAATTTAATTCCATCAAAGAGCATAGGCTCTACCCTTAGGAAGTTAGTGCAAACTTCCTGAGTTCTATTGGAAGGAATAGGTTACAGAGGAAAATGTTATCTCTCCCTCACTATCAGTTTATTGTGATGTACAGTGGGATTCCGGACTTAGTCCTGTCCTCTTTAATTATATTTGCCAATGACATGCTAGACTTCTATGGCAAAGGCAAATTCAGTTAATGTTCAGACAATTCAATTGTTGTTGAAGCAGATGTTATTCGTTTGTTATGGTTAAAACTACAACAGATACACAATACACTGCAAAGCAGACATTATCATTGTACCTCTTCTCCTTAACATAATGAAAAATCTACATCCACATTGTGCTCTTGGACCATTATAAAGGCAGCCAAGGATCACCAGTCCTCTCCTTCTGATGATAGAGCAGCTTTCATCACTCATGGTAACTCTCTAGTGCAAGACATTAGCTCTTCCACACTCCTAATCCTGATAATTGAAAATAAAAAATCTAAATTAAAATAAATACAGAAATATAATTTACAAAACTAATCAGACACTCCCTGGATTCTCAAAAGCCTGCACAAAGTTCAAGATGAGTGCAGTAGCTCACGCAGGCAATATGTCTGCCATGCGATCCAGGAACAGCTGGCAGTGGCGTGCACGAGAGCTCCAGCACTAATCTTGCACGAACTAAGCCCTGGTATGCAAATCATCTCATCTGCTGGAGAAATCCATACAAATGAGGTGATATTTCAATCCAGGAAGCTTGCAATAGTCCGTGCAAGACAAGTGCAATCTGTAGAAATGTACTCGGTTAGTAACCGAGTACATTTCTGCAAATTCCAAAACGGAGCTATGACAGCTCCAAATAAAGGCTGCATATTATTGAGGAAGCATGCCAATGGCCAAGTAGAAGGCCATTGGCATTGCAAACTGTTTAAAAAATAAATAAAACAACTTTTATTTTTTTTCGCCCATCTCGGCTGTTTAAGCATAGGGCAGCGGTGCGCAAATGGGATTGGGGGGGAAATAAGAAAATAAACTGAAAATGAGCATTCTGACAAAAATCAGTATTCTGCCATGCAAGTCAATGGCAGGCAAAAGACAACCTGGCCAGTGAGTAGTGGTTGCTATGGGGGGAGGCTCAGTGTGGGACATGTAACTATGCATTAGCAGGCAATCCTATGCAAATGAGGGAAAGGTTAGTGAATCCCAGATATTCCCAGGGTGTAAGGCAGGTCCCAAGAGTGTAAGAGTATAAATAGCTGGGTGCAAGACTGAGATATAGGTGACATCATGTGGGTGTGTGTCAGGCATACTGTAAGTGGATTGGAGACCTGTGTCTCGGGATTGCTCCTAGGTTAGCACAGCTAAGCTAGGGGTGTGTCTAAACCTGCCTAGCACACTTTACAAAGTGTAAGCAGGTGTGCGTGCCACGCACCAGGTTATAAAGTAAGAATAAGGAAGTTAAACCAGGAAAAAGCAGCTCTGTGCACATATGAGCACTCTGTTTGCGCGGTGCGCACACAGGCTTAAACAGGGAGGCAATGGGAAGGGAAAACAGCAGTAGGAAGGTAATCAAAGAGAACTAGCTTAGCTGACAGGTGAAATGTATCAGAATCAGCCAATTACACAGGCAGCAGACCAGCCCAGCCCAGCACACCACTATAAACTATGCAAACAACTTTCCCCCTTGTTTTTCCCAAAAACTCTGCACCACCGGTGTATACAGATGGGGAAATTTTACAAAACGAAAGCAAGAGAAAAAATGTTAGGGGCTGCTTTTGCTATCATAAACCAGCATGTGCAAGAGACCTAGGGTGGTGAGGATATGAATGCTGCTGAGCAACCCACAGTGAGGAGACGGAGAAGAGTGTACAGACCCAGGATAACCTACCAAGGGCTACATGAGCTGGAGATAGTGGAGCGCTATACGGCAGACAGGGACCTCCTAGATCAAATTGTTGAGCTGTGCCGGCCACGCCTCACACACAGAACTAACAGAGGGGAACCCATCCCAGTGGATACCAAGATATGTGTAGGCCTAAGAATACTAGCTACAGGTACCTTCCAAAGGCCAACTGGGGATATGATGGGTATTTTACAGGAATCAGCATCCAGGGTACTCCACTAGTTCCTGGATGCCATGTCAGCACATGTCAGTGAGAATGTATATTTCCCCATCACCCGTGAGGTGTTGGCCAGCAATATGCATCTCTTCCACCAAATAGCAGAATACCCTGAGGTCGTGGATGCAATAGACTGCATGCACATATGCATTAAAGCACCACCACTTGAGCGGGGTAGAATCTACATCAACCGCAAGGGCTTCCCCTCCATCAACTGCCAGGTCGTGTGCAATGCCCGGGGCATAATAACGAATGTGTTTGCTGGCGGATCTGGAAGCTACCACTATTCCCACATCTGGCATCTGACATAACTGTACCACACATTTACCAGTGGGGACATCCCACATGGTCACCTAGTGGGGGATGCTGGATATGCACTGGAGCCATGGCTGATGACACCCATCAGAAATGCACACACACCCGAACAAAAACTCCATAATGACGCACACGCACAAACACAAATCATAATAGAGCATGTGTTTGGGATGCTCAAGTCATGGTTCCGGTGCCTGGATACATCCGGTGGAGCCTTGCAGTACTCACCAAGTACATGTACCCAAATTGTCCTTGTATGTGCCATGCTACACAATATGATTCTGCAGAAACAGTTGCAGCAGGAACAGCACGGGGCAGGGCCACACAGCCCCACAACAGTGCCATCTGCCAAGGCCTGCACAGGTGCAGAGTGACTCGGAGGAGGAACAACCTGAGCCTGCCCCAGTAGACAGAAGGAGGCGTGCCCAGTATGCCCTGGACTTGGCAAAGAGGCAATGCATAGCACATGCACTGACACAGTAGGGACCCAGGGAATGACACCTCCCTCCGACTCGTACATGCAGTAAAAGGGATGCCAAACATGACACTATCTGTGCTCAACCATGTATAGGGAGTGTACTATGTACATCTGACATAGGCAGCCCTGCATCACCACCCTCAATACTGGGACACCCACAAGGTAAGTAACTCACACATGCCAGTTGGGGGGACACATACCCAACAACAGTCACAGCCAGCAGGATAGGTGTAGACAAACACAAACAAATGCTGTACTATGGCCTCTGAATGAGCCCCATGGGTAACACCTACCCCAGCTGTACACAGACAGACTACAGCAGGCCAGCCAGTTGAATGTAAGTTGTGAAGGCTAGGAAGTCAGAAACTAATATGTAGGTAGTGAAAGCTATGATCTGTAGTACACTGGTATGCCTCTAGCCAGCACGATAGGTAAGACCACAGACTGAAATGGTGTACCTGACATACCAGTACAGTCCCAGCAACTGTGTAAAAGTGTAAGGTGTGCCCCACCATCCTATGTACACTTATAGTAACAGTCAGGTGTGCCCTCCCCCCACCCCTGTGTAGAAATGTAGAAACAGTTTGGTGACACCCCCAATGACTGATGTATACCCTGCAGACACAGCATGCTACCTGTCAGTGTACAAAACAAAGGTCAGCACTGCAGTACAAACCACCTGGACTTGATCAACACATGCAATATAGATGGCCTTACTGGGCATGCTCACACACTTAAACACAAGAAGGTCATGTCAGCAAACAACAGTGGACCAGACATATCTGGCAGTTGCAGTTCTCAGTGCAGACACATGTCAGTATGCACCACTCCTGCCTGGCACACACATTGGATAGGAATACAGACATTTATGTAAGGACACCACACTATAATAAGCCAAAGGTAGACGGCCATAGATGTACTGAAGAGGGTGACTGTAACAAGGAGCCATCTGGGCCTGTCCCACCCAGCACACAACCAAAGGGCCCCAAACACATGAGGTGCAGGTGTCACTCACTGCAGATACTAGCCACCAGTATCTGTCAGCATGATGACATGTTGCATGTGCCAGCTGTGAAACATGACTGTACAAGGACATTGTCACCTAGTAGCTGTATACACGTACCTGTGGCATATGACCCCATGTGTGCCCATGTGGCATGTCAACCCCTACATGAATGGGTTATGACATATGCACACACTGCCCTCCCCACAGCAGTATCATGAAAAGCCTGCTGAGTTCATCCAATGTGAAATACACCTTTGGGGGAGCTGTAGCTCAGTAATCCCCATGGCACATCCCATAACTGTATACTGCTGTACTGATAAACTAGTTAGGTAGTAGTCCTAACCCCAGACTTGGCAACTGTGTGAGTGTGTGTATGTGTGCGTGTCTTGTCTCTGCCTATGTAGAGAGAAATGCTTTCTAGGCTACTCACACTCAGTACAGTTCATATACGCAACATTGACAAGGCTGCAGATGTCAAGCACCTAGAAATACACCTCTGGGGAAATCATACCCCAGTAATCTCCGTAGTGCGTCTTGTAGCTGCGTACTGCTGTAGTGTGTAAAAGTAGTTAGTTAGGTGTTCTAACCCCAGACCTGACAACTGTTTGTTTGTGTGTCTGACTGCGTAGAGAGCAATGCTTTTTAGGCCACTCACACCGGCAATGCTGCTGATGTCACTCACCTAGAAATACACCTCTGGGGAAATCATAGCCAAGTAAACTCTGCAGTGCATCCTGTAACTGCATACTGCTGTAGTGTGATAAAGTAATTAAGTAGGTGTTCTAACCCCAGACCTGACAACTGTATGTTGGTGTGGGAATCTGTGTGTGTGTCTGACTGAGTAGAGAGCAATGCTTTTTAGGCCACTCACACCCCATACAATACACATACTTGACTTTGGCAAGGCTGCTGATGTCACACACCTAGAAATACACCTCTGGGGAAAGCAGAGCCCAGTAGTCTCCATAGTGTGTCTTGTAATTGCGTATTGCTGTAGTTTGATAAAGTAAAGAGGTAAGTGTTTTAACCCAAACCTGGCAACTGTGTTGGTGTGTGGATCTGTGTGTGTGTGTGTGTGTGTGTGTGTGTGTGTCAGACTGAGTAGAGAACAATGCTTTTAAGGCCACTCACACCCCGTACAATACACATAGTTGACTTTGACAAGGCTGCTGATGTCACACACCTAGAAATACACCTCTGAGGAAGTCATAGCTCAGTAATCTCCATAGCATGTCTTGTAACTGCATATTGCTCTAGTGTAATGAACTAGGTGTTCTAACCCCAAACCTAGCAACTGTGTTGGTGTGTGAATCTGTGTGTGTCTGACTGAGTAAAGAGCAATGCTTTTTTGGCCACTCACACCCCGTACAATACACATAATTTACTTTGGCAAGGCTGCTGATGTCACACACCTAGAAATACACCTCTGGGGAAATCATAGCCTAGTGATCTCCATAGCACATCTTGTAACTGCAAATTGCTGTAGTATGATAAAGTAGT
The DNA here is from genome assembly GCF_019279795.1 of Protopterus annectens. Taxonomy (NCBI): domain Eukaryota; kingdom Metazoa; phylum Chordata; order Ceratodontiformes; family Protopteridae; genus Protopterus; species Protopterus annectens. Next base: position 1,836,685,905 of record NC_056735.1, read on the forward strand.
GAGATAGGTATTCTAATCCCAGACCTGGCAACTGTGTATGTTGGTGTGTGTGTCTGACTGAGTAGAGAGCAATGCTTTTTAGGCCACTCACACCCCGTACAATACACATACTCGACTTTGGCAAGGCTGCTGATGTCACTCACCTGGAAATACAACTCTGAGGAAATCATAGCCCAGTAATCTCCCTAGCAAGTCTTGTTACTGTGAATTGCTGTAGTGTGATAAAGTAGTGAGGTAGGTATTCTAACCCCAGACCTGGCAACTGTTTGTGTTGGTGTGTGTGTCTGACTGAGTAGAGAGCAATGCTTTTTAGGCCACTCACACCCCATACAATACACATAGTCGACTTTGACAAGGCTGCTGATGTCACACACCTAGAAATACACCTCTGGGGAAGTCATAGCCCAGTAATCTCCATAGTGCGTCTTGTAACTGCATATTGCTCTAATGTTATAAAGTAGTGAAGTAGGTGTTCTAACCCCAGACTTGGCAACTGTCTGTGTGTAAGTCTTTGTGTTTCTGTCTGTCTGTGTCTAAGTAACAAAGAATGCTTTTTAGGTTACTCACACTCCTTAGAATTCATATACTCAGCATTGACAAGGCTGCTGATATCACTCACCTAGAAATACACCTGTGGGAAAGTCATAGCCCAGTAATCTCTGTAGGGCATCCTATAACTGCATACTGCTGTAGTGTGATTTAGAACTGTGGTAGGGTTCCATCTCCACCCTGTGTGTGTTGCAATGTCTGTGTATGGAGCAATGCATCATAGGCTACTGACTCACGGTACATTTCAAATGCCCTACATTGCCAATCCTGCTGATGTCATTAATTGTGAAGTAAAACGTTGGGGAGAAAGTTCTTTAGTAATCCCTGTGGTGCATCCTATAACAGCTCTATGCTGTGGTGTGATATAAACCTTGCTCAGAGGTTCTATACCCACACGTCAGCTGTGAATGTTTTGTGTGTGTCTCACTGTCTGTGTACAGAGCAATGCATTTTAGGCTAGTCACTTGCAGTACAGTTGAAATGCCCTACTTTGGTAAACCTGCTGATGTCATTCAATGTGAAATACACTTTTGGGGAACGACATCTCGAGCAAACCCTGTGGTATGTCCCATAACAATGCAATTCTGCAGTGTAATATAGATCTCAGTCATGGGTTCTATACCCGCACATGTCAGTTGTGGATGTTTTGTGTGTGTCTCACTGTCTGTGTAGGGAACAATGGATTTTAGGCTAGTCGCTTGCAGTACAGTTAAAATGCCATACTTTGGTAATCCTGCTGATGTCATTCACTGTGAAATACACCTTTGAGGAAATAGTACTCCAGTAATGTCTGTGGCGCGTGCCATAACTGCGTAGTGCTGAAGTGTAATAAAGTAATTAGGTAGGGGTTCTACTCCCAGACATGACAAGTGTGTGTGTAACTTGTATCCTGTGTAGAGATGAGTGTGTGGGCATTGTAGAGGGGATTTTGCTAATTTATTTTATGGTGGCCCTACTATATATCACAATGTCAACCATACAGGGATAACAGATGTAAATTAGCTGGGAGGCTAGGGTGCAAAGCCATACCCATACATGTGACATCAAGGCCAGACAGTCCAAGCTAGCAACCCCACTATTACCCAGAGCACACACTCAACCCATGTGTCTTATGAACACACATGCCTAGGCAGCAGCCAATATGTGGGTAGTACACTGCATATTGGCCACTGATAGTAGCTATGCAGTGATAGCAGTGGGCTACAGAGGGCATGTCACCCTGCCATCTGTCCAAAATGCAAGTACATGCAGACAGTGCAACACTACCATGTTCCCCAATGGACACCTGCACCACCTGTGGTGCCTTCACATGTGACTCACAATAGACATACCATGCCTGAAAACATGTCCTGTATGGACAGATGACACTGACATCAGGGAATGCTGTTGACATGCCATCAATGTAGGTGAAGGGTAAACCTGCTGCCCAGTACCAGTTCCTGCCACAGGTGGACAAGACTGGCACATCTGATGATAATCTGTGTTCACAACATGGGCCAGACACCCCAGGTACAGTTCCATATGTCACTGTACATGCATGTGGGAGGTGTGCACAACCCAGACACCATCCATGTCATGGACTAAGGAACACATACATGGCATGTGGTGTACAGCATTGGCCACACACAATAGTCACCCAGGTGACTAGATGGGGGATGCAATACCCACCTGTGTGGGAAAATGCAGTAACTACATGCCTGAGCCACAATGCAGACCATTGTCATGTGGCCTGATGCCAAAGTATACCCATCCCTTACCCTTGTACAGACTGCTGGCACAGTTGACCACCACACACCCGTGTAGACTTGCACCCTGTGTGATCGTGTGTGTTTGTGTTGTATGGTGTGAATGTCCACATCCACACTCACTACAACCCCCCAGGGCATACTGAAGCATGCTGTCTGATGTCTGACATCTCCTCATACTCTTTGCCCATACGGCCCCCATATGACCCACGTGGTGCATGTGATACCAGCACATTGATGTGTTGTGGCAATCCCACTAGTGATGAGTTGCACTCCTGGCCCTACCAAGTGTGTCAATGTGTGTGCGTCCCTGTGTGAGTGTGCCTATGTTGACGCTGGCACCTGTTCATGCAGACAGGCATGTGTACGACACCTACAATATATCTACTGTATCCCTGTTGCAGATGTCAGTCACCCTCACATATATGTTCTGAGTGCTTCATGTCACGTAACCCATGTGGTGCATCCAATAACTGCATTGAACTGTGATAGCACTACATAGTTGTCGGGGGTTTGATACCCTGTGCTGGTAGGTGTGTGACACAAACATGCTTCAGCTTTACACTCCCACCCTTCCCTGACATGAATTTGCCTCTGTCTGCCTCCCCCACTCCCTGTTTGGTGGATGTGGAGACCCACACCTGCCTTGCTTAGGCAGCAGCATGTGCATTTTATGTGATGCTCATGATCAGCTGATGGCTTCTGCATGAATTGCAGCCCTCCCCTAGCTGACTGCATGTGGAACAGCTGTGGTAGCAATCCCATAGCCAATTGCATGGAAACACATTCCAATACCTAGGAACATCATGGTGGCGCTGGGTCTTTTCAGTCACTGTGAGCAGGAACTAGATCTGTTGTTTGGCAAACAGCATTTCAGATGGATTGGGGATTTACCTCTGACAGCATACACTGTAGAAAGAGGGCAACAAACAGCAGGGGGATGTGCCTGACCTGACTACAGACTGTAAGTGCTGCTATACTGCATTTGGAGTAATGTTGGTTTAATAGTGTTTGTCTGGATATGCCTGTTGTACATGTAGTAATACCTGCCATGTCAGTTCCATGTATATGAGGAATCCCCATCTGCAGGGTCATCTGTAGACTGGGCAGTGTTGTGCCTATGGTTTCATGTGTTATCCACAATGCATCTCTCTGTGGAATGCAGATGGTGAAGACTGTGACAGTTACTGACTTCATATCCCTCATAGGACATATGTTGCAACAAACACCGTTACAATGGAAAATATACAAGGTTATCACAGCAACATGTCTATACTGGCCCTGTGTATGTGCTGTCAGCCACACCACTGTCAACATTTGTACATATGGCATGCATGAAGTGGTGCATATGTGCTGTACGCCATAAATAGTGTCATCATATCTGATAACAAGCCAGTGATATATCAGATTGCTACACATGTCATGTACAATAGGGGTTATATTTCATGACATAAGCTGGACATTCTGTGGATGTTTGTACAGTACTGAGGTCTGTGTAGTGATGGTGAATGTTGGCAGTATGTGTATTGCTAATATGTACTTTAGCCTGTGTACAGACTGTGGTAGATGTCATTGTCCTAGCTCCCCTTCTATCAGATGTTACATGCTGCCCCACTGTATGGTACCGTTTTGCCATACATGTTTGTAGGGCCATACACACACATGTCCCATACCACAGACAGCCATCAGACCAAACTGTGTAGCAGCCCAGTATATGTAGGGACATTCTGTGACTGGCACATATGAGGATGGTGTAGAACAGATAGTCCATATACTGTAACATTCTGCTAGCCTACCATATGTGGCTGTGGCTGTGTTCACATCGGTTGTGGTTGTGCACTGTCACACAGGTGTATCTTACCCTGTGCTGTGACATGGCTGTTGAGCCTGCTATATATGCAGTTACATGTGCATTCCCTCATACAAGATGTAGGCCAGTGTTGAGCCAGTCTGCCTGTAGCATGCACAGTGCATTGTTACATGCCTAGCAGCTTAGTGTACTTAACCAGTGGGATGTCATGTGTGGATACTTGCCAGATGTACTGCTGGCGGGCCTCCCTTAAACGTCATGTATGTCAGACAGACCAGTGGGATGCTGTACAGATGTATGTCAATATCTAGTGGATAGTATGTGGCCATGGCACCCCTGTACCAGCAGTCATTATGAGTCAGGCCAGACAGGAGCATGTGAATCCAACACCTATGGTGCCAAATGTATACCAGTCATTATGTTATACCCATCTACATGGCTGTCTACATCCATATTGTCAGGCCTGGTACACATGTGGTGCACTAAGGGAATATGTGTATACCTCTGGACTGTACAGGATGTGTCCAAAGTTCCATATATAGTGGCCAATATCTCTGCTGCACTCCACAGGGGCATTACATGCTAGCAGCGGTACTTTACAATGATTTCCATAGTATGTCTGTCAGTAACCAATGGCACACATGTTATAAACAGATTTCAGTATCCACACACACCACGTATGTAAAGACAATCCCAATGACAGTAGCAACAGTCTAGTAATATACCTGCTATACATACCTGACATCTCCTTGCACTATGACATTGGGACTGTAGGGGCTGGGGTATGGCTACACTCCATGTCAGGACATATGGTAAAAATATATGTACGTATACCTATCCAGATAGCCATATATATATATATATATATATATATATATATATATATATATATATATATATATATATAATGACACATGTGTACTACATTGAATTACCAGTGTCATGGCAACCACCCACTATAAATCCCTACAGTATGTGGCTGTGGTCCCTTCACATTTCCTGTGTGATGGACATCCGTCCTGTGTGTGGGCATCAGTGATACAGGCAGCAGGTAGCAATACCTCTTACTGAAGAACATGCATACTCAGAGCGGACACATATTTGTAGGAGGTTCAGAAACTACAGACAGACTGTGGGTAGAGTTGTGTAATGTTTTGCATAGTAATGGTGTTACAGGGTGTATGCGTGTGTGTGTGTGTGTGTGTGTGTGTGTGTGTGTGTGTGTGTGTGTGTGTGTGTGTGTGTGTGTACATACTAGTGTATCTTGGAATGCAGTCTGTCTGCACAGGCCATTACTGTGGGCCTACCTCTTGCTGGGCAGAGGTATGCCTATCATATGTTGTCCATCCACCACACAAGCCCTGTGTCAGATATGACACTGAAAGTGTGTGTGTTGAGTGCTACCAGTACATGGCTACATCCATGTCTATATCTAATCTCAATTCCCTGACTAAGGGTATGTTGCAGACTATCATGTAACACCAGCACTTTGCTTAGTGTATGGCAACAGTGTTCCACATATATGCCTGTGTTCCAGCCTCTGTCTCCCATCTACATACCAAGCTCTGCACATTTATCATGCTGTTGGGTGTTGTTCTGTAGTGGGCTGTGAATATATCACACTGCCATTGCTGCCATTAGTACACTGCTGTTGTATCTCCCGCACATACACTGGGGCTGGGGCCATATATGTGTGGGCATCACCTACACAACACATGTGCGCCCTTATGCACTGCAGAGGCCAGTGCATGTAACAGTGGTATATGGTCTTGTATTATTGAGTCCAGGTGGGGAGCACCATAAATGACCTAGGCTGTTACAAATGTGGAGGTATCAGGGTTGAGCTGCCACAAGGTATGTGAATGTACAGTACCGTATACTCCTCCTATATTGCAACTGCTAACATGACTTTCGGTACTGTAAGCCTACTGCCTCCTACAATACAGACTGTTCTGTGCATTATGCCTTGTTATGTTCCGGGTACAACCCATTTGATCATAAAACATCTTTACCTCCTATGGAGATTGTACAGAGTGTAGATAGAGGCTGCCGAACTACACACCTGCAGTACATACTGTTGATTGTGTGGTACCCTGTGGCCCAGTCTGTCGGCACTATTGTACATTCTGAAGGGCTTGGCTTGGACTGCAACAGTTGTGAACCTTTCCAGACTACTATATAAGTGTAACTGTTTCACAGTTGCAGTACTCCATTTATATGTTTGTCAGTATTTGAACAGCTATATGATATGGCATATAGGACCGTTATGGTACACGATTAAAGGGGTCCCATTTCTGCAAACCTGTGTGTGGTGTCTTTGCTATGACCTTTCTATGGGTATATGTTGCAGGCAATGATTGACATTTATATGTTTAGCCCATACAGTGTCCAGTTGTTCAGGTGTTAACTGTAGGCATACTTGCTGTTCCATATTGTGTGAACCTCCTACATATGTATCAGACTGTACATAGATCTGCATGTGTATGTGTAGTCATATGTATATATAGATATATATATATATATATATATATATATATATATATATATATATATCTGTATCAGCATATATGTGTATGTGTATCTGTATCCTGGGGATGTTGACGGCTTCCACATATTACATGTCCTGTGGGAAAAAAACAAAGAAGTAACTCCCACGGCAGAATACACAAACACGGACCTTTATTGTAGTAAGCGCTTTCGGTCAAGGTATTACCTCAACCTTCATCAGACATAGACAAATGTAACAGCCACAAAAATTTCACTTAAATACATTATACTTAATTGATAAATTACTCTCTTAATTGATAAATTAAATGCCTTAAAATTTAAAGCAACATAAAACTAATGTTGTTCAATATAACCATACCTTAAATAAATTAAATAAAAATAAACATAAAAATACTATTGAAGTCAATTGCTCATATTTTGTATGTTATATATATTTTATCAATTTTCACCAACAACTCTAATTGTTATTATTAATTATTAAAATCTCCTCTACGAATAATTGTAAATAAAATGTAAATAAAAATGTTAACTGAACCAATATTGTTTAAAAAATATATATATATGTATATTTATATATGTACATCTGCATGTATTTGAGTATGCAAAAACATTTACCTGTACCCGTACAACCATATTTGTGTATACATTACTATAAAACAATTTGTATATATATACTAATAAATATAATAGAATTTCAAATTTGTTATATGTGTTTTTAACTTGAAAACACGAATGTGAATATATTAAAAACTTAAAATCAGTATATTACACAACAAGTCAATATTCATAGCCAACATGTTATAATAAGCAGCAGCCCATACTCCTTCTTATCTCCTTAGTGCCCTCAGTTTTAAAATACATTTGATTGATGCATACTCATTTAAACCTGGCGGAATTTGGGCTAATGTTCTAATTTGCCACAATAGTTCCTGTTCTTCAAGGTGTAGTTGCCATGGGCCCCCCCTGATGTCAATTTTAACTTGTTGGATAACAGTAAATACAAAATGATGTGTGGGATGTTCATTGATGTGCCTAGCATGTTGGCTATGAATATTGACTTGTTGTGTAATATACTGATTTTAAGTTTTTAATATATTCACATTCTACGTGTTTTCAAGTTAAAAACACATATAACAAATTTGAAATTCTATTATATTTATTAGTATATATATACAAATTGTTTTATAGTAATGTATACACAAATATGGTTGTACGGGTACAGGTAAATGTTTTTGCATACTCAAATACATGCAGATGTACATATATAAATATACATATATATATATTTTTTAAACAATATTGGTTCAGTTAACATTTTTATTTACATTTTATTTACAATTATTCGTAGAGGAGATTTTAATAATTAATAATAACAATTAGAGTTGTTGGTGAAAAATTGATAAATATATATAACATACAAAATATGAGCAATTGACTTCAATTGTATTTTTATTTATTTTATTTAATTTATTTAAGGTATAGTTATATTGAACAACATTAGTTACATGTTGCTTTAAATTTTAAGGCATTTAATTTATCAATTAAGAGAGTAATTTATCAATCAAGTATAATGTATTTAAGTGAAAATTTTTGTGGCTGTTACATTTGTCTATGTCTGATGAAGGTTGAGGTAATACCTTGACCGAAAGCCGCTACAATAAAGTCCGTGGTTTGTGTATTCCCGTGGAGTTACTTTGTTTTTGCCAGTTTTCGTGTTTGCAGTATTGTTTATCAAAGTTTTACATGTCCTGTGGGAGGCAGACTGTACTTGGTAGTGTATTGCAGGGTGCAGGTGTTTGGCTGTGGGGGGATGCCTATTCGTTCAAGACGTATAGTGTGTGGGGCTTCTCAACCCCATTAATGGTGCATGTGGACATTGGTGTATTTATTAATCTACAATTGCTATCTACAGATGTATGGCCATATATACCTATATAGATATATTAATCTGCTAACAGATATATAGGTATATGTGCATAGATAGGGATATATGTATACAGAGGTAGCAAAACAACATATATATATGAATACATGTGTATCTATACATATATGGGTATGTTGTATCTGTTAAGGTTGTACTATAGTTACACATGCAGACATCTAGATTTTGGTATACATTCTCTGCACTATTGCATGACAGGACTGGCTGATATGTTTCTGAAACATTGAATATCTGTGTACCTGTCATGGCTTAGTGGTACATCGGTTTGTCTAAGGTATGCAGGGTCCTTGGTCTGAGCCTTGCCAGAGTTGTTTAATTTGTTACTGGCCAGAACATGGCCCATTGGATAGAGAGTGATTAAGGCACCGTAAATCAGTTGTTTGCAAGGTTGTGGGTTCTGCCCAGCAACAAAACAAACAGGTCCTGCAACACTCATAAACAGGACCCTGCGCATCATACACAAAGTGATTTACCACTAAGCCATGGCAGATATGCATAATCATGATGTTTCCACATATATATCATCCAGCCCAGGTATACAACAGTACAGGGAATGTATTCCACCATGTAGATGTATTTGTGTGTATATATATATATATATATATATATATATATATATATATATATATATATATTCATCATTGAATGGATATAACATATCTATATATGTAGATATAGGTATAGACATATCTATATACATATATATATATATATATATATATATATATATATATATATATATATATATATATATATATATATCAGCCAATACATACAGATATACATAGATACACATACAGCCAAGGATATATATGTACATATCCACATGTCCACATATAGACAGCACTAGGAATGCATATATGTCAGCATATATATGGTTCACCTTTCAAAGGGAGAACTCCATGTGTCCGGAAGCTGGTAGGCCTAAAGTATGTTCTCAACATTGCACAATCCTGCAATACATGCATAGAATGCGTAATGTGTGAATGTCAGTATGCATTCGCTCATTGCAGATTAGGCAATTTGGTTGCGGATGCCACTATAGTGAGCATGGGGAATAATTGCCTATCCCCACTGTAGTGCACACTAGGAGTTTGTATATCACCGTATAGGGGTTGTGGGGGGCCCAGCCCCCCGGGGGGGTGCAGGGAGTCATGCCCCCTGCCATTACGATATGTATTCCAACTTGCAGTTCGAGTGTCAGCGAAGGTGCCTGTAGAACTGTAGTTCTCTTAACTGTGGTGCAGCAAGAAATGACGGGTTAGTCCTTTCTGTTTGCAGAAAGGGCCGTTCAAAGGAATGATTGCTCCCTTGTCAAAGGTGAACACATATATATCAATATAGACATATATGGACATACATCTGTAGATGGAACTGGGAACGTAACCGCAACACATATGTATACATGCACCATTGATGGGTTTGAGAGACCCAAACAACATACATCTGGCATGGATAGATATCCCCTCCAGCCAAATACGCCTGGCCTGCAATACAATACCAACCTTAGCAAATCCCATAAGCAGGACCCTACATGACAAGGGCAGTACATGTTAACAGTACTCCATCCCACCTGTAAGATGTAAGGCTGGCATTACTAACATATCATGCAGTACAGTCAAGTGACATGTGACGCTTGGGGGAACCCCCTGGGCAGGTGATGTATGCAGCTGGGATCCCTTATACAATACAATAGCCCTACACCTGACAATGGTTTCACTAATGTTGGCAAGGACATCCACAAACTCACCATGTCAGCTGGGAACTACCACCCGGTAGCCTGATGACCGTGGTCTGCAGGGACATGGAACATACCAACAATGAACCCATGGCCAATGTCACTGGTTATCTCAACACATGGGACCCCACCAATGTTGGACTTGTCAAAGGCAGTGAATACAACCTGAACCTCGTATACCCCCTCAACCCAGTCATGACATGTGTAGATGAGGGTTAGGAGGTGCACAATGCCTATGTAGATCATAGCAAGCTTTTGTACACCATCCCGCTTGTAGGAATGTGTGTAGTTGTTATGGGATCTACCTCCATTCACAGGATATGTTTCCACCAGGACTGCTTGGCATATACCAACATACTACGGGTGCCATCCCATGGGCATACAGTCCTTCACAGGTCATAGACATGTCAATGCCCTCCTCCACACTGTTGATGTGTGCAGCACTACTGGGGTTGCTATAACTCACTGTGTGCGGCTGTTGTGGACACGACTGCCATAATTGCAGTTACTGTTGCATCTATCCCCCCACATAGCTGTCTGTAATACTGTCCAGTGTATGTAATCAGATTGTTTGTTGTTGTCTACACCATTCACAGTAGTTCAGCACCTCACACCCTCCTAAGGCTGGGGCTATGCCACCGGCATTGGCACACACATGTTACTTAGTTGAGGATTGCAGTAGAGTGGGGAGAGGGGCATACACCCTGCTGTTAGCATGTTCAGTGTCATCCACATTGCAGACTGCATATATAGCACTGTGTGATTGTGCCTATCCTGTCTTGGTTGGACTACATGTGCAACAGATGTGTTACCTGCATTTGGACATACCTCCATGTGTGCAGTCCTGTACCTGTACTGCATCCTAACCAAAGGCACTGTGTGTTGTACCCAGCCATGGCATGTATACCACCCACTACACTTACTGGTGTCCACTGTAGAAGGCCTGCTGACACCACTACACCCATCAGCCATGTGGCACATGGACAAACACAACACAATTTGAACAGATACTGGTGACAACAATACAACATTGTTAATTAAAGCTATGATGCATCATGGCTGCACAGATACACCTTCCAGGATAGTAGCATTTCACTTTACTGCTGACAACATGCTACACATCATTCCATTGCTACACTGTTGTACAGTAACCCTGTGCATCAGAACCATGTTAGCCTGTCTCTGCATCGATGTTACAGATGTCAGGCAGTGGCACAGGTATCATCATATGCACAGGGTGTGTTTTTGGTTTGCCAGAGGCCTAGGCTGAGCCATACAATTGACAACATGTGTGTGTGAGGGGGCTGTATATTGTTATGGGCCACTGGTGATGCCGTGTGTGCAGGTATGGGATTGCCCTAGGTTTGTTGTTTATGTGCGTGTGTCTGCATGCACACAGTTCCTTCATGTAGCTGCCCTATACAGGGAATTGTGGGACAGCTGCAGACTGTACCTGGCAGGGTTTGCAGTTCACCATCTACGGACATGGACACAGGACCTGTGCCTGGCAGGGGTGCTACAAGCAATGTCAGATACAGAGCCAGACCGAGTACTGTCCCTCGAGTTTGACAGACATCCACTGGATCCAGGTCCCTCCTGGGACTGGCCAGGGCCACCTGCACATGGTCTGCTCTGACGAGTTGTGGACAGCCCCCCCACAGTACTGGGGCTGGTACTGCCACTATGGGGAGTGGCTGTGACTGTTTGGACATCCACAGTGACCTCCAGCTACTGGTGTTGCTGGCATACGTCCATGTGGCCATCGCAACCATCTCGCCTTGTCCTGATGCATGGACATGACATTTTGGATGAGTTCCAATGTCTCAATCCACCATCTATCCATGACCTTGGTGTAATTATGGATGGCACCTGCTAGGTCACAGATGCTGTCAGTTACAGAAGTGTGATGAGCCCTCTATGCCCTTAGGCCCTGCCTGGTGTACCATTCCATTTGTGCCTGTGCCTCCATGACAGTCTGGAGCATGCATGTGGTTGTAATACATGTTGCATGTCTGCCAGGTGCATGATGACCAGCAGTGCTCCTACGAGCACCCCTCCACATCTGCCTATGAGACATCTGGCTACATCTGCTGTGTCCTGACACATGTGCCTTAGATACCACACTGTCCTGGCCCATGCCAACCATAGACTGTCCCTCAGCTAGGGCCAATGATGATGAGGTGTGTAGAGGCAGTGTGACTGTGTGAGTGGATGGTGTGGATACGTGTGGGTTGTCAAATAGTGGCCCAGCTCCAGCCCCTGATGACCCTTCTTGTGCCTCAACACACCTATCTTCATGGTCACTGTCTGTATCAGTGACATCAGATTCCCTGCAGGGGGGACCCAGCCATACCTCGCCACCTGTGAGGGGAAAACAGGGAACAGACTGTAAGACCTGTACAACACTGCTAAACAATAAATACACACACACACACACACACACACACACACACACACACACACACACACACACACACACACACACACACACACACATACACACACGTGTGCAGACATGGCCACACACACAGACATACACCCATGCAGTCGACATACATGGCAACCCATACACTACACCAGACAGCACCTACAGACAGCTCCCACAACCCCATAACACAGACAATAGCAGGCAATGGTGCAGTACAGTATCACAGACATATCTGTAATTACACACGTCAGCATGCAGGACATGTGGGGCAGAACAGTATGCAGTGCAACTGTAGTCAATCGCCATTACCAACCTTATACATGGCTGTGATGCATGGCTTCTGTTTGTAGGTGATGGCCCTCCCCCAGGAACCCACTGCACCCATGTCCACAGCATTGCTGTGCATCTGTTCAACACCCTGGCATGTACTGTGCACCATACCTCATGGGTGTGCACACACCATTGCAGGATGTGTCTCTATGTGTCAGGTGTGATTCTGCTGCTGTTTACATAGGTTCATAGGTGAGTACTGTTCTATTGGTCCTGGGGCCTACATAAGCTTAGCCACAGGGGTTCCCTGCCATGCACCACCCACTAATGTTATTGCCCTGTGCCCCTGTCAGCCTGTGACACACATGCTACATAGGGTGTATTCCCCATTCTCCATCCAATTGCCAAGTATTTCTGTCAGAGGGCCAATCAGCAGCATTGCCTGACATGTATGGGTAGTCCATTCCAGAGTGTGGTGATTCCCCAGGACAGGGCCCTATCCCTCCAGTATGTTCTGTGTAATGTGTTGATTAGGTTTAGAACCCTGGAGTGTGTGCTAGCAGAGGGGTGGGATGTCGTTATATGTAGCATGCTCAACTGCTCTGTCTGTGACATAGCTGTGTATGTTGGGCAGATGTCAGCTGTGCCTGGGCAATGTGCACTGGAGTGTAGCCACAGTTGTCTGAGATGGACTGTGTATTGCATGTGTCTGAGGCTGTTAATCCCATTAGTGAGGTGTGTGCTGTGTCAGTACACATGTACAGCATGCATTATGGGTAGGTATGTTAGATGTATACATGGCCTACACCTTAGCTATGACATGCACAGTAAATTGCCAAGCATAACCTTAAACCATACTCACCGGCATCCGGCCGCTGCCTTGCTGGTATCCCAGAGGTACCTACATTGACATGAGATAGAGTTGATGTCAGTGGCCACAGCTGTGGCATTGCTACAGGGTGGCTGCAATATTACAGTACAAAAACAGCTGAAGTCCACAGTACTATGGTTTACGCATTACTGCTTATCGATACTACACAGCTACATACCCCACATCTCACACATGCACGGTCTACCTGTACAGATGCATACACTAAAGTAGTCTACTGATATGCCCTGGAATCTTACCTGCATGCTCAATGTGTGGTGTGTGAGTAGCACTCACCTCCATGACCGTATAGGTCTGGTGCTCTTGCGGGTGGACAGGTGCTACCAGGCTGATGAGCAACTCCTCCACTTTGGTGAGGGGGATGGATGTTATGGCCCCCCCGTTGCAAGATGGTCACCCCGCACGGCAGCGGCACAACATTGTACTTGCCGGAGCAGGTCACTACAATGGTGGCAGACCTGCTCATACGTTCGACTGTGCAACCCCACCTCATTCATCCTGCAGACCACATCAGTCCACATGGCTGTTCTCTCCTGCTGGTCCATGTTTGTCTGTGAGAAGAGCAGCTGATAGTTGTGGATGATGCTGGTGATGATGATCTCCTCCTCAGCGGCACAGTATGCAGGGTTTCTTGGGTGTGCCATACTCCCTGAAAGACATAATGATGGAAATATGCCTGAGCAACTCATATGTCAAGTTTACCATAATACAATGTACATATCAGTCTCCCGCCACCATATCAGCTCCAACATAATGTTCATACTACGCTAGTGGTATGTGTCCGGTATGTGTACCATTAGGCCATATATTGTATTGTACAACACTTTCTGCTATGTGGTTATAGACATGCTCCCTGTGGGGATACTAGAGTTGCAGGGCTGTTACAGGGTATTTCACTTGCATGCCATTGTCACTGCCACTATGTTTCCACATATGCATATGGTAGGCCTGCTATGTGATTACTTCATATCTGCCATTCTGTAATATTGGGGATATCTATGCATGCTGTTGGACATGTTCTGAGATTGTGTGGACTATTACAGCCCACATATGTTCCATGACAGTTACACACCAGTATGTGTAGGGGTTATTTGCCAGCAGGAACACCACTCCAACCTAATGTACACATGTTACCAGTCCACATCACATCAGTGGCCCACCATGGAACCTCATTATCTATTGTTCCATCACTACCTTCATGTGGAACCACCCCATGGGGATGGTGTCCCCCATGGAGCACACACAGACATGTGTCTGTCACCCAGGTAGGTCACGAGTATTGGGCATAGGGAGATCCACAGTGACATGGGGTATGTGCTACATCACCTGGAGGCATGCAGTACACATACACAAGGTTCAACATCCATGTCCCTCCTGCCCAGCACACAGCCCTGGCACCTTTATGTCCGTATAGATACTGTTGTGACTGTCCATGGATGGGCACCATGTTCCCTTTGTTCCCATGTGGGGGATCAGTGGCCTCCACATTCCAAATGTAACTACCCGTCCACAGTGTTTAACCACCACATGTGTCATATACCAGCCCTCTATGCTGTCTTGTTTGTCACCCAAACAGACCTACATACCAATATGTGCCTAATACCCTTCACCAACATATATATCCCACCATCCCATACAGCTGCACTGTGTTTCCAGCATGGGTCACACACCTCACTCCACACTCCATCTTGCAGCCATATTCTGGTGTGTAGTATGTTGTGTATTGATGTGTGATGTTCTCTCACACATGTCATGGCAGGAAAATTGTATTGACATGTATATATATATATATATATATATATATATATATATATATATATATATATATTTATATATCTGTATACATACATATATATATATATATATATATATATATATATATATATATATATATATATATATATATATATATATATATATATATATATATATGTCGACATACACACACACATATATCTGTCTGTATATATATATATATATATATATGTGTGTATGTATGTATATATACATATGTGCATATATGTGTAGATATAATTTATGTTGTTTATATACCTATATAAATGTATAACTGTCCAAAGTTCTGTACACATACACAGCTGTGATTATGTATCACACATATATGTATCTTTATGTGGGGTGCATATGAACATCTGGACCACACTCATGTAGCCTCTTTACTTCACAGCTGAACTGTTCTGCCTTGCTGCAACACAGACAGGTGTCACATGTGATCACAGACTAACATTATGGGGTTATATATGGTGACAAACTTTAGATAAGCATATTATACTGCTATGGCAGTTGGGCATGCTATGCTACACTTTAACATGACTGTCCTGCAGGTGGTGTGGTCTTTCACCCATGTGTCTATCATGATGAGATTAATACCCCCACCAGCCGTTGGCCACAGTAATTTACAAAACACAGATATCATGGGTCACATCTTTGCCATTCACTGCTGTCTGCACATTTGACAGGTATGTCCCACTGCCCACAGGGACTGATACTACTGTCCAGTGCAGTTGTTGAGCACAACATCATTACAAGAACAAGTACTGATGGCACATGTACATCCTTTCACAGTATGCATCCTATTATTCTATGCCATATACTACATGCCAGTAAATGAATATCTGTTTCACATACCTGTTATGTTGTTTCTGCTGTAACACAACCCTGAGCTTTGTGAACTTTCTTGAAGCTTCTCTCTCTCTCTCTCTCTCTCTCTCAGTCTCTCCAGTAGAGTGATTGAGCTGGTTTGAATACATCGCAGCATGCTTTTGTTGGTATTGCACATGATCAGGTGGTGGCCTTTGCACTAGTCAGTGTCCACCAGTTGCTAATTGCAAGCAACTTGCTGTGTAGTACTTCAGATAACCACTGTCATGGCAGCCCTGTACTATAAATTGATACCTTCTGTGAGTGTTGTCCCTTCACCTTTACAGTATGGATGACATCCTTCCTGTGTGCGGACATCAGTGTTACAGACAGCAGGTAGCAATACCTCTTACAGCAGAACCTGCAGACACAGGCCAAATCCACATTTGGGTGAGGTTCCAGACCTACAGACAGTGTAAGTAGTGTTGTGTGCAATGTATCTTGCTGTTCTTAAAGGGTTTCTGTCTACATGGTACTTTTTCATGGAATGTTGTCTGTCTGCAAAACTCTCAACTGTGGTCCTATCCGTATGATACTAGGGGGCTTGGCTGTTAGGTTTTGTCTGTGCACCACACAGGTACTGTCCCAAATATATCTGTGGCATTCTGTCTGTTGTGTGCTATCAGTACATGGCTGCATCCATTTGTATTTCAATGTCATATCCCTGCATAAGGGTATGCTGCAACAAATCTTGTAACACCAGCAATTTCCAGGGTGTGTAACAGCAATAATGCAAATATGGCCCTATGTTCCTGCCTCTGTCCTCCACATATATGCCAGTCTTTGTCCTGCTGTGATACAGGAAGGGTTGTTAGGTAATGGTCTATCATTATTTACTGCTAGCATTACTGCTATCATCCTAGTCATGTCATGGACTCCCACACCAACTGTTGGGCCATGTCCATATATATGGGGGCAATAACTGGAGAACACATATGTGATCCTGTACATTCCTGAGGTCGGTGTGTGGTACACAGTGTTCCTTGCCCTTGTACAGCCTTTTATGGGGGGTTCTATGCCATTAACCTAGGCTATGGCACATTTTCAGTGATATAACTGTTAAGAAGAGGGTCATTCATTGTGATAGTGAGGTGTTAGGTTAAGCAATATTACATACAAGATACTGTCACATTAACACAAGTGCTACTTTTCCCCCAAGGACTTGACTACAGGGTGTAACTGGAGGCTGCTGAACTACATCTGTAATTGTTGATTGTTACATATCCTGAAGGCAAATCCTGTTCCTACTGTTGTACTAATTGAAGGCCTTGGCCTGGACAGCATAGTATGGTATATATACACATTGCTTGCATCTGCTGTTTTGTGTGGAGCTTGCATTCATGACTGATTACATACTTCAAACCTTATGTGGTGTCAGTACTGGCATACATTATTGTATAGTACAGGAATAAAGGTTATCTATGTATGCATACCTGTGTGTCGTGTCATGTCCTTTGAATTGTGGGTGGGTATATGTTTAATGTCAGTATTCTCATTTGTGGGAATGGTTGCCACACTACACATTTCACAGGTGCCAGTTGAAAGGCTTGTGGCTGAGGGATATATTTTGCACCCAGTACTTCCACACTACTTCTACATATATATGGCTACTGATACCTTTTGTGTGTGTGTATGTGTATGTACCCGTATATATTTCATATGGCTATATCTTTATATATATGTATCTATAGATATATACATCTGTATATATATATATATATATATATATATATATATATATATACATACATATGAACATATGTATGTATCTCTATTCAATTGCTGTTATATGATTATTTGTGAGTCATACATTAGTATATATATCTACATATAGCTGCCTATCTGTCTACATTTACAGATATATATCTGTCCATATGTCGATGCATGTTCGGCTCATATTTTGGCATGTTCCTCATTCACTTGGCAATTGTCATGAATGTTTGCAGCATTGAAGTCAGTAACTAATGGCAACACTTTTGTGTTTTAGACTTCATCTCCTACATATGTGTTCTAATACATATAACTGAGTAACTAGCAACATTTTAAGTGTAACAGAGCATTAGTTGACATATATCCCTATTTGTATCAACAGTGTGGCATACTTTTCCAGACTTCTTTCATTAACAGGTTATGTGGTGTGATAATAATACATTTCCTGTACTGTTGATTGATTGTGCTGCAGGATATGTTTGTGAAAACGTCATGTTATGGATATCTGACATGGCTTAATGGTAAATCACTTTGTGTATGGAATGCATGGTCCTGGGTTCAAGCCTTGGAGAGGCGGTTTATTTTGTTGCTGAGCAGAACAAGGGATGTTGGCTACAAAGTGATTGAGGCACTCTTTAGCAGTTGTAAGCAAGTTTGCACGGGTTTGCGTGGAGCTAAGTAATGCCTACACAGGTTAAGCAATTCAGCAGCTGAGTATAAGAAACTGTAACCAGACTTTAGCAGTGCTTACCTCCACGCAAACACACGCAAACCCACGTATGACTGCTTTAAAGTGCCTTAATCACTCTGTATGCATCGGCCCTTGTTCTGCCTAGCAACAAAATAAACAACCTCTGCTAGGCTAGAACTCAGGACCATGCACACCATAGCCAACACTATATACCACTAAGCTATCTCAGATATACATAACCCTCCTGTATTCACAAACATAACATCCAGCCCAGTCATTCAACAATACAGAGACTGTATTCTAACATGTAGATGTATGTGCATGTGAAAATATATTAATGTCTAAACAGATACAACATATTGATATATGTAGAAATATATATATATATATATATATATATATATATATATATATATATATATAGACACACATATATGTAAGCAGATATTTATATATATATAGGTATATACAGACATACATCTGTAGATAAAGTGGGAACATAGCAGAAACATATATGTCCACATGCACCATTAATGGGGTTAACAGGCACAAACAATGTACATCATGCACAAATAGTTATTTCCCCCCCCCACAGCCAAATACGTCTGCTCTGCAATACACTACCAGGTGTTGCAGATCCCATAACTAGGACATTACACAGCAAGGGCACAAGATATTAACAGTACTCCATCCCACCTGTATGATGTCAGGCTGGTATCAGTAACATATCATGTAGTACAGTCAGGCTCATAATGACACCCATTTTGCAATCATCTGTTACCTTTGTTAGTCAGAGTCCCATACTGTTGGCCTGTACTTCAGAGATGTAGATGCCAAACAACAGTGGTCCCAGGACTGAACCCTGAAGTACTCCACTTGTCACGTGTCTGGGGGTGGATTTGGAGTCAGTTACACCTACAGTTTTGGGTCTGTCAGTAAGCCATGTGGCAAACCATCAAGTGGCATAGGGATGCATGGCTGGATTAGTATGTTAATCTATGTTTCCAGACTGGGGGATGGTGTTGAAGGACCTGTAGAGCCTGCTATCTATGCAGGTACATGTGTATTCCCACATAGGAGATGTAGCCCAGTGTTGAGTCAGTCTGCCTGTAGCCTGCACTGTGCTTTGTTACATGCCTAGCAGCTTACTGTACTTATCCGGTGAGATGTCATGTCCAGATACTTGCCAGATGTACTGCTGCCTGGCCACCATAACAGTCATGTATGTCAGACTAAGCAGTGGGATGCTGTTCAGATGTATGTCAGTAACTAGTGGATAGCATGTGGCCATGGCAACTCTGTACCAGCAGTTATTATGTGTCAGGACAGACAGGGGTGTATGAATGCAAAACCTATGGGGGCAAATGTATACCAGTATGTACGTGTTATAACCATCTACATCGCTGTTAACATCCACATTGACAGGTCTGGACTACATGTCTTGCATGAAGGGGTTCTGTGTATACCCCTGGACTGACCCGAGTGTGTCAGACTGTCCACATATATTGGACATATCACAGCTGTAGTCCACAGGGGCGTTACTGTGCTAGCAGTGGTACTGCACTATGATGACCTTAGGATGTCAGTAAGTAGTCAATGGCACACATGTTAACAGCAGATGTGGTCTCCCACACACACCATTCCTGTGAAGACAATCCCTATTACAGTAGCAATAGTCTACAGATATACCTGCACTACATACGTGACATCCCCTTGCACTGAGAGGTTAGGACTACTGGGGCTGAGGTAGGGCTCCACTCCATGTGTAGGACATATGGTGAACATATATGTATAAATAAGTATACATATATCCATATAGATATGTACAGATATACATATCTTGCTTACTGTATGACAACAGTTTTACACATATGTGCCTGTGTTCCAGCCTCTGTCCTCCACCTACATACAAGGCTTTGCACATATGATATGCTATCAGGGGTTGTTATGTAGTGGGCTGTGTGTATGTCATGCTGTCATTCCTGCCATCACTCTACTGCTGTTGTGTCCCCCACACATACTGCGGGGTTGGGGCCATATATGTGTGGGTTTCACCTACACAATACATGTGTGCCCTATTGCACTCCAGAGGCCAATGTATGTAACACTGGTATATGGCCCAGTTTTAGTGAGTGTAGGGGGGGTGCACCATGACTAACCTAGGCTATTACAGCATGTGTGGGTATCTGGGATAGGCTGCCATAAGGTATCTGGATGTACTTTACCATGCAATCCACCTTGGGTAAATGCAGGCCTACTGCCTCCTGCCATAGGGATGTTCTGTTTGTCAGTGTGATTGTGATGGTGTCAGGTATGCCTTGTTATGTAAGAGATACATCCCATTGTGTCAGCTGGGGTCTGTCCCCCCCCTAAGGATTGTGTACAGAGTGTAGATAGAGGCTGCTGATCTATACATCTGCATTACGTACTGTTTATTGTCTGATATGCTGTGGCCCAGTCTGTCATTACTAATGTACTACTTGAAGGCCTCGTCCTGGACAGCAACATATGTCAACCTTTCCAGACTACTGTCTTAGTATAACTGTTTCACAGTAGCATTACACTGCTCATATGGATGTCAGTATTTAAACAGCTATATGACATGGCATATACAAATGTCATAGTACACAAATAAAGCTTTCACATTCATTTATGCACACCTGTATGTGGTGTTATACCCTTTTATATCTCTGTGAGTTTATGTTGCAGACTATGAATGTCATTCATATGGGTGTCTCATACAGTTTCCAGTTGGTAAGGTGATGACTGTAGGAATACTGGCTGCTCCATATTGTGTGCACATACTACATATGTATATTATTGTACAAATCTGTGTGTGTGTATGTGTAGTTTTATATATATATATATATATATATATATATATATATATATATATATATATACCTGTATCTGCATATATGTGTCTGTGTATATGTATCCTAGGGATGGCCATGTCATGTCTGGTCCTGGTTATGGGATCTGCAATACTTGGTACTGCATTACAGGGGGGTCGTGCTTCACTGGTGGGGGTATACCTATTCGTACCAGACGTATATTGTGTGGGGCCTCACAACCCCATTATCATTGCATGAGGACATATATGTTTTGTTATTTCCTCATTATCTACAGACGTATGTCCGTATATACCTATAAATGTATATATATATATATGTATATCTATGTATATATCTGTCTATATCTATTTATATATATATATATATATATATATATATATATCTGCTGACATAATTATATAACCTGCCACATATATTTAGACATGTAGATGTGGGCATATATATCTATAGATGTAGGCATTTGCATGTTTATATGTTCATAAATATATATATATATATATATATATATATATATATATATATATATATATATATATATATATATAAAAACATGCTTCTGGAGCATTTCTACCCGGGCCTCTGCTGAAAACAGGATCTGTAGAACCTAGTCGGACTTTCCCGGTGAACAAATGTTAAATAAATTTAAAAAAAAAAATATATATATATATATATATATATATATATATATATATATATATATTCCTCCTTCCAAATGAACTAACAATACTTTCTTCTTTGCCTCTCTTTAAACAAAGACTAAAAACATACTTTAAAACTCACTGGTTATGTCCATGTTGTAAACCTGACTAACCTTTCCCTCTACTAATGTTACTTCTACACCCTACCAATTTTTCACACATATTTCTTTAATTTCTATGATGAAGAACTGAACTGCTGACCACAATGAAGCAATTTCGTAGATTCATCCTGCTTATTGTTAGTACAACCTAGTACATAATAACACTATGTCACTTTTATTGTGTAACAGAATTCATCTCACCATTCTTAATGATTTCTATACTAGTGTAAATATCTTTTTTGATCACTTTTTCATTATTATTACTGATTTTTGTATACTTATTTGAACTACTTTCCTTTACGATGTTTCAACTATGTTTACCATCCTTGTTGCTGTATTTTAAGTAATGATCTAACTATTAATGTTGGAGCTTTTCTCCCCGGTCCTCTACTGAAAATGGAAATATATCCAGCTAGACTAGCCCGGTCAAAAAATGTAAAATAAATAAAATAAATAAAATATATATATATATATATATATATATATATATATGTTGTAACCATTTAGACATTAATATATTTACTCACACACATACATATACAAGTTGGAATACATTCTCTGTACTGTTGAATGACTGGGCTGGATGATATGGTTGTGAATACATCAAGGATATGTATATCGCAGATGGCTTAATGGTAAATCACTTTGGCTATGGTGTGCATGGTGCTGGGTTTGATCCTATTAGAAGCTGCTTACTTTGTTGCTAAGCAGAACAAGGGCCATTGGATATAGTGTGATTAAGGCACTTTTGAGCAGTTGTAAGGGGGTTTGCATGGGTTTGCGCCACGGTAAGCACTGCCAGCCTCCGCTTATGTTTTCTTACAGTCAGTTAGCTTCAGATTTCTCAACCTATGTAGGTATAGCTTACCCTCGTGTAAAGCTGCACAAACCCACCTACCGCTGCTTAATGGTGCCTACTGCCACTTACCCTTCTGCTAATTCCTTTAAAAGAAAAGAAAAAGGGGTTGATAGGAAAGTGGTGAAAAATGGGGCACAAAGAGGGAAAGACAGTAGGGAAAATAGCTAGGCATGTGCAAGAAGGGTACAGGAAAGGTCCATAGCTGCCAATTTTTTCTACAGCAACAGCTGTGCATATACACAGTATTTGCAGGTACATTTGGACCCACAAACCCTTGGGAGAGGGGTGAGGACAACATATATTCATTGTGATGCCAGTTAAACCAGATTACATGTGTCCAGTGGACATGTGTGCAAAATGGACAGCTATGTATGGCGCAAGATTTTTTTGTGGGAACAGATTGCCCTTTTTTATTTTTTCAGGTGAGAGTGGGATGTTGGGGAGGGGTAGTAGGTATATTTGGGGAGGGAGTTTGGGTAGGTTAACAAACAAGACACACAAGACGCATACAGTACCAGTATATGACACATGTGGGGGGTAAACACCTTGGACAGGGAGGAGTGTTTGAAAGTCGCAAACCCATGAGCCCCAACTAGAAACAGTGGGACTGAGGTCCACACCCATTGACAGTTAGCACTGCACCTTTACGGCCCCAAAGGTGGCTGTGCTGGGGGCTGTGTAGTAGGGGCAGGCTCACCTTCTAATAGTGCTACTCAGCCCTCAAGCTGGCATAGCTGCTCTCGATACTCCAGATCAAGCTCCCTACGCACCATGGCCTGGACCTGTTGACAGGTGACAGGTTCCCCTCTGCACCTGCTCTGAGGGAGGGGGGCGAGCCCCATCTCCTTCAGCGGTTCCTCCCAAAGGTGGCGCAGGGCCCACGGAGGAGGAGGTCCCAGGCTGGGCCCCAGATGTGCTGGTGCCTGGTGCCATGGCCAGCTGAGGTGGGACAGGTGGGTCCGCTGGGACAGGCCTTCCCATACAAGCTGTGTTGTCACAGGTTTATGGCAGATATGGGTTAGTAACAGTCAACAGCATTCAGGATTAGTTATAACAGCATGCATAGGTATTCCCATTAACCAGACACACCAGATTTAAAACAGTTGCAGAGCAAGCAGAACACTTGCATATATGGAACAACAGTGGCCATTACAGGAGCATCCGGGTTTCATTGATGGCAACAGCCCACCAATATGGGTGTATTTTAATATGGCACATGCATAGAAACAAATGTGAATATTTATTAACCATTAGGACATATGTCCCAAAAAAGTTTGGAGTGTACACATACCAGTTGAGGAGTGTCATTGGGTTATTATGCACATATGGTAGGGGTGAGAGAGAAGGTTCAATTAACAACTGATATATCCTTGTAGTTTTCACAACATTCTTAGTCACTGCAGTGATCTTTCCCTTACATGTATTATTACACTACACAATGGCCTTATATTGTAAACTGGTATGTTTATAGATTATTATATACATGACCCGTGTCTTAAATACAGATGTGACAGGCTGCAGGTGTTAATGCAACATATGTTGAGAATTGCTGTCATACACTTTGGGTGAGGTGCTAGAATGACAGGTTTGTTTTCATATACATTCTCTGACTATGTACATGTTTGACTATCTGTTATATGTCATTGACAGCTGCCTACATTTCTTGGATCATCACACTGAATTTTCAGGAGAACAGGGTACCAAGCTGGTGATATGGGCCATTTGTCTGGACATGCTGGACAGCTTGGAACAGTTGTGGGGTATAAATATGCATATAACTTACAATATGAACATTCAAGCAAATTCTGTACAGTTGTTGGGTGTAATTATGCATACAGCTTTCTATCTGAACATTGTATCACAGTCGCTACAGTTGTGGGGTATGATTATGCATACAACTTAGTAGCACTCCCAGGAGTCGAACCGCTGCTGTGTGTGACAAAAAAAATATTGCTAACATCACAGTACACTTTGCTATCAGGGAATTAATATAAAGCTTTTGACTGTTTTTTATCTAAGTCTCCCTAACTTGTATGATATGACTGACCTCTTGGCACTTCCAACATTGTTATGCAGGACTTCATACCCATTTTATCTGCATACCACAGTGTGGGTGACACTGCTTAAGATACAACAGTACTATTTATAGTATGAAATAGATCACAAACATATGAGAGAAGAGTAAACAGAGGCACTTTAGGGGTTATATCTTTATTCACAGTTTAGTAACACATTTATTTCTACTGGTACAACACTTTCTAAGGCTCTTATATTCTTTGTTATGACAGTACATGCAGACTGATTACTAACCTGCCTCGCAGCGCAGCCTTTGCAGCCTAGCATCATGGGCTTGCTGGTTCACAGCCCGCTCATCTGCAGCTGTCAGAGAAATGCATTGATATTTAGCCATACATATCCATAGTATACACAAGTTAGGCAATTATTTACCACTTAGTAGAATGTGTACTTAGTACTGGGGCATTGGCCATCTGCCGACAATCCTGGATCCACTGTTCCAGGACATCCCCCCTCTGCCACTTCAGGTCAGCATGGTGGTGCCTGACCTGCTCACCAGTCCGGGGGATACCTGTGGCACTGGTGAGGTCACGGGAGAGACTGTCCCAGGCCTCCATTTTGTACTGCAAGCCCTGGTACTGGCCCTGCAGTAGTCTCTGATCATGGTGTTTTATCAGGAGCCATACCATAAATTTTGACTCCTGGATGCCCCAGCACTATGCTCTGAATTGAGTGCCTTCACCCACACCAGCCATTCTGCCTGCAGTAGGAAGCTACAACCAGTTATGAGATGTATCCCCACCTGTGGGGTTTAAATACGGCCAGTTTCCCGCACTTTGCTGTGATTGGCCAGTTTTGAAAAGGCTAAGCTATGGGCACACCTGCTTACATAAGTTTGGCACTGTTTAAAGAGGTATACCACTAGGCAGATTGAATTGGCTCCCCTACACATTGCTTATAGTTACTAACATGAGCTGTGCTGTGGTTAGCATTGTTTCATAGTTGATTATCACTATATTTGCCATTTGGCAATGATTTATTCTTCATTACAGGTTATATATGTGTCTGGCATCCGTGATTCATGCGTACATACACTGTATGGGGACCTGGGGACTTCTACACTTTATTACAATAGCACCTCAAATCTATGCTTACTGCAGTACTCTAGTTCACATATTTATGTTCTGTGGCAGGTTATTGAGTTCACATGTTTGGCTTGATTTTCCTGTGGTGAGGATTAGTTTGCTGATACCTCATTCATATCTATTACTATGATGGCTTAGTGGTTAACTACTGTGATATAGTGTACAGGGTCCTGAGTTTGAGCCTTGCAGAGGCAGTTTATTTTGTTGCTGGGCAGAACATGAGCCGTTGGATCCAGAGTGATTAAGGCACTTTAAAGCAGTTGTAAGCGGGTTTGCATGGGTTTGCGCGATGGTAAACACTGCTAACCTCTGGTTACAGGTTCGTACACTCAATTAGCTTCTACTTTGCTTAATCTGTGTAGGCAATGCTTACCCCCATGCAAATACACTTAAATACGCTTACTAGTGCTTATATATGCTTACTACTGCCTATTTGTGCTTAAAGCTGCTTACTATGACACTGACACTTCACATGTGCATTTCATGCAGTACTTCAGTTTACATTTAAATGTTATTATGTAGGTTATACGGCAAAAAGATGTAAAATTATGTTAATGGAAAATGATATGTGCTGCAATGGGACTTGAACCAGGAATGCCTACTCGTTAAGCGGATGCTCTAACCACTACACTATTGCTGTGCGGCTTCATTTGTATATATATATATTCCTTGTTATCCTCTTCAGCCTTTTCAGCTGCTTTAACCGTAGCTAAGTGATGGGCAAACCCGTGCACCTACATTAGCTGTACTCAGGGTTTTAAAAAAATAACTAAAAGGGTTTCTTCATTTTATTTCAATGTACTGTTACTGTTGAACACATGGGGACTGTTGGTGGGGATATGCGGACACTTATTTTTATTTTTATTTTTATTTTTATTTTACATTTGTTAACCGGGGGTGTCTGACTGAGCCGAAAAGGCCCTTTTTCGGCAGAGGCCCGGGGAGAAAAGCTCCACAAAGAAAAATTACAGACACATTTAGTTATTCAGACATAATCAGTATGAGCAGTCTCACTTATTAATTTCCATATTCTTCTTTTCCACTTTGCAGGGGCATGTTTATTCGGAGTGTTCTGCTCTCAGACACACCCCCTGCACTTGTACACACTCTGTGT
Organism: Protopterus annectens; assembly: GCF_019279795.1. NCBI lineage: Eukaryota > Metazoa > Chordata > Ceratodontiformes > Protopteridae > Protopterus > Protopterus annectens. The sequence goes on from NC_056735.1 coordinate 1,836,713,631, forward strand.
AGCATTAGGAGTTCAGGCAGTGTGCCTTCATTAATATGCATAGCGCGCTGCCATCCTCCTCTTATACTGACACTTCCGTGCAGAACTAGATTAGTCTTGCATGGAAGATTAGTAAATCCGGGGTACTGTGTTGAGTACATAGGCCCAAGAGTCTCCTTTCAAGAAACTCTAGATCTTCTATGGCCAGTATATACCTGTTTCTATCAAAGCTGTACTTGTCTCTTTGTAATATCAGTCTTCAGGCTCCAAACTGTAAACAATTAGAACATAGATATAACAATGCTAGTTCACAGCTGTCTCATCAGGACTTTTTGAGGATTTGGTATCATTCACAGATGTCAACAGCATAAATAATGAGGCACCCATTCAGGAACTGATGAGTAAGTAACCATAGAATTTACTAAGATGGCATCAACTGCAGAAGGAAGTCACAGTCATATGACATCCTCCATGCAATGGAGTTATGGGTAAGTAAATATACACTGCACTATACATTACATCCTTGCCCTTATCCTTAATGTTTCCTTTAAGAAGTTATGTATGCACTACTCTATAGAGTAGGGACATCAGTGGTATAGATATATCACTGGCAAATGATAAAATGGACATTGGTAAATGGACATTTACAAACTATACAGAATAAAGTTATAGTTCAAATTTTCTGTCATAGCATGTGACAATAGCTGTTTCAACTATTGCACCATATCTAGACAGATTACAGTCATTACACATTCAGGTATTAGTCATGATTGACGCTGAAGACATATCAGGTAGTTGATCATAATTAGGACAATCATCATACATTGAACCAATAACTGACATATTAGCTGGAACACAGTCTCATTAAAGACCCATTTGTGAGGTGCACTCAGCAACAGTCCCAGTGTGAGGATTCTGTGACAATTCTTTGCTTACATTGTCTTTCAGTTGTACTTTTATCAATCACATTAGTACTCTGTGATGAGAACACTACTTTTTTGCTGTTCTTTCTATTTCTATGAAGAAGAAGGAAAGAATATCTGTTATGATCAATGAAGGACCTAAGTGCATTAGACATTCTGACAACAGCTGCTTCCTTTTGCTGTTAATGTTTGTCGTTTAGAGTATGAACATGAACTATCTCTCATGGTCTTGTTACTGGTAATGATTTGGCTGACATGTCAAAGCAGAACTACTGCTTCTGTTGGACAACTTGTCAAGCTTTTTGCATGTTTAGCTGGATACAGCTGAAGACACTAACTTTCTTCCTTATCAACAACTGTGATGTCGAAGGTCCTACAAGTTTAAGTCGACTACACCTCTACTTGAAGAGTGCAAAATAACAGTTCTGCTTTGGACTGGCAGCACATTTCCTTAAAACATGTTTTACAGTTTGAATAACTCTCTCAACATGGCCATTTGACTGAGGATGTGGCAAAGATGTGATGTGCTGGTACTCTTACTGTTGTGAAAAATTTTCAAATTCTTTGCTCACAAGCTGCAGACCATTATCAGTGATAAGTATACCAAAAGTACCAGGTGTGTAAATCATATAAGTATGCCAAAAGTAACAGATGTGTAGATCATGCAGTGATATGTATATCAAAAGTACCAGGTGTGTAAATCATACAGTGATAAGTGCACCAAAAGGTCCAGGCGTGTAAGTCATACTGTGATAAGCATACCAAAAGTACCAGGTGTGTAAATCATCCAGTGATAAGTATACCAGAAGTACCAGGTGTGTAAATCATCCCGTGATAAGTATACCAAAAGTACCAGGTGTGTAAATCGGTTTACTATTAAAATCTGGAAAGTTAAAAAAAAAACAGGTACACATCACCTAACGGCCCTAATGTCGAAAAACAGCTGTTAATGCTGAAAATGTCAAACACGACATTTTCGGCACTTAACAACAATCCCACCCTTCCTGTAACTTCCTAACTAGGAAACCTACCATCCCGTTTATGCAGGGGGGCAAGCCCCTCTGCACCCCCCGTGGGGGGCTGCACCCCCATCTATATATTCCAACTCCGAGATCACACTACAGTGAGGAAAGAGATGTATTTCCCTTACCGCACTGTACCACGATCCCTGTACGTAATTGAACATTATATTTGCGAATGCACAGACCATTCGCAAATATTCCGTTCGATTACATGGCCGGCACACATATGAACTATTCGAACATCTGTAGTTCGAATAGTTCATAGGCGTGCAATGCTATGCCGACTTTATAAATGTAAACCATGTAAATCATACAGAGATAAGTATACGAAAAGTACCAGGTGTGTAAATCATGCAGTGATAAGTATACCAAAAGTACCAGGTGTGTAAATCATACAGTGATAAGTATGCCAAAAGTACCAGATGTGTAAATCATACAGTGATACGTATACCAGAAGTACCAGGTGTGTAAATCATACAGTGATAAGTATAGCAAAATTACCAGGTGTGTAAATCATACAGTAACCTTTTGAGGGAAGATTTCTCTAAAAGTCTGATCATTATGGTAACCTTAATGTCACTGGTGAATTTTCTTGCCCAAATTTTTTCAGTGGCTTATATGATGAGTTACAAATTTTCACATTTTCCACGGCTGGCTTTGCAACACCAAAGCACTGACTCCATTCTCACTGAAACTCAAACATGTTTTTTAACATGGTTCCTGCAGGGAGCAGGTCTGATTCTCTGTACTAGCTGTTGAAGAGAATAGAAGTTGATAGCTTGGTGTCACTCAAATAGCCACCTACAATGAGGCTATAGATCACACTTGGTGAATCCAGTTAAAGGAAAGCACAGTTAACATAAACATGTTGTATATAAAGGTGCCGAGCACCAAGCCTTGGGAAACTCATCCTAATAAACAATTCTTCTCCAATCTAAACTAGTAACAAGGAAACAGAGTTGAAAGCCGGTAAAAAAGATTTAATGTTCACAAACAGCAGTTACACTGTAAAATCGCACACTAGAAAGAGTTTAGCGCTTTCATCCATCAGGACATCTTCAGAACTAAGAAACAGCCCAACCAGAGCATTTAAATACCAATTAAAATTCAATTAAAAAATCATATGACCACTTAAACAATTAATACTAATGTTTTAAACTAAAAAACATAAAAAAACATAGCACATCCCTATGTTATAAATACACTAACATTCTAAATTCTTTAAAAAAAAACAGATGACATGGAACACATATCATTTAGCCCAGGTTCATTTAAAGCATTGAACCTGAGCTGCCATTTCAGTTCTCTAACTAGTAAATGTTCCTCAATGATTAAACCGTTACCATCCTTCTTGAGTTGGTCAATCATAAAATATCCACATCTATATCCAGGATTTTTCTCTACATGTCTATAAAGTGCATTTGTATCTTTTTTTATTTTTAATGTCTCTCTCATGTTCATACAACCTTTCTTTCACTCTCCTGATAGTTTTTCCTATATGATATGCCAAACAGTCTAGGCAGCTGGCGGCATATATAGCCCACTTTGTGTTACAGTTGTACTTTACTTTAATAATGATCTTAAAGCCATTAAGAATGAACTGGCCCCCTACTAGAATACAGGAACACATTTTACAACAACCATACTTAAACATTCCCTGCATTCCAACCAAGGCACCCCCACAGTTCCTATTTTTCTGTTTATTCTCCAACAGTTGTTTAAAACAAAGATCTTTCCTGTAAATCACTGTTGGTCTCTCCCACAATACTTTACTCAGTTGAGGGTTAGTAATATCAACAACCAATTATTTCTCAAAATGGCAGCCAATTCGTAGCTATCTAAAGAAAAAGCACCTAGAAAGGCCCTGTTAAAGTTCATACTTCTATGCCCATATATTTCACCAACAATACCATCAGGAGCACAATTACTGTTCCTAATTTCACTGTTCAATACATCCCCATTGTTATTGCATAACAAAGGTAGGTATACCCCACTTGTCCTCTTATAGGTTACCTCATCTAATATTGATTTTAAAAATCCTTGGGGTACCCTCGCTTAATAAACATATCCAATAATATTTGACATTCATCAAGAAAAGTCCCCTCATCCGAAATCATTCTTGCCAATCTAACCAATTGGCCTTTCACCACTGATTTCTTTTGACAATAGGGGTGATGGCTATCAAAATGTAAATAGCTATTAGAAAAAGTACTTTTCTGAAAGATATTAGATACAAAACAATTCCTATTAGAATCCTTTATAATCCTTACATCTAAATATGAAATGCTTGACTCACTATAATCATGAACAAACTTTAGAAATGGTGTGGTAGAATTAATATACTGAAAAAAATATCAAGTTTTTCCTTACTTTCTTTCCAAACGATAAATATATCATCAAAAAGTGGGTGTAGAAAGCAAATCCTGTGTTAAACGGGTAATTAAACACAAATTGATTTTCCAAATAACTCATAACTAGATTTGTGATACTGGGGACACATGCTGCCCCCATAGCTACACCCTTCTTTTGTCTAAAAAGTTGTCCCTCAAAATACAAAAAAAATATTCAACAACACCGTCTCCATTAAAGCACTGATGGTATTTATGCGATCCTGGAACAGAATACCAATATCAGCCAAGGCATTTTCAAACCATCTAAGGACAGTCTCATAGTTTCATAGTAGTTTCATAGTAGTGTACTAGGCTATCTGCCCGGGGGCATTTATAAGCCTAGCCAACAGTGATGTGGCTTCCACCACCCCGTATTATATAGTTGCGCCTCTCTAGTAGTGACACATGTGGGACCCCATTATTTAGTAAACTATACCTCTGTCTAGTAGTGACACTGAGGTGACTCCCGGGGTAAACTTGCGATCTCCCATCCATGCATCGAGATTTTTCTTGAACAGTGCCAATGAAGGGCTCTGTCTCACATGAACTGGGATTTTGTTCCAGAGTATGGGTAAACTCTGTGTTATGAATCTATCCCTCCAGCATGTCCTATTCATATTTGTGCAAAGGTTGAAATCTTTAGCTCGCGTGGTTCTGGTGGATTTGGATTTTTTGAGATGGAGCATGTCCATCAGTTCTTGGTTGGACATGGCCCTATATGTTAGGCACAAATCACCTCTGAGCAGGCGGTATGCTACTGAATAGAGCTGGAGTTTCTTTAATCTAGCTGGATAAGGCACATGTTTGAGACCTATGATCCTCTTGGTGAGGTACTTCTGGGGTCTTTCCAGTTGTTGCATGTGCCGGGTGAGATACATCCCAAATGGAGCATTATATTCAATCATGGGCCTGACAAGGGAGGAATATAGAGGTACAATGACCTCCTTTGATCTGGATGAGAATCCCTTCATGATGAGATGGGCAAGGTAGAATGTCTTTCTGACCACTTTGGCAACATGGTTGTCAAAGGAGAGGTCACTATCGACTTGAGTCCCCAGGTCTCTGATTACTTCTTCCGTATTCAGTGGGTTATTGTCTACGTGATAATTTGTGGGTACTTTGTTTTTCCCAAAGGGGATGACTATACATTTTTTGGCGTTAAGTTTGAGGCCATGATTCCGGCACCAGTTGTCCGTTTCAGTGAGACCTTTCTGTAGGATGTGTGTGTCAGCAGGTGAATCAACTATGGCACCCAGTTTGCAGTCATCTGCAAACTTTGTCAGCCATAATCCTCCCATATTTGCTTTCACATCTGAAAAGTAAATGCCGAATAAGAGTGGTCGCAAGACTGATCCCTGTGGGACACCACTCGTGACTGTTTTTGAGTCTGACATGGCTCCAGCAATTTTGACCTTATGGGTTCTGTTTTTTAGCCAGTTTGCTACCCATCTTGTGACATATGGATTTACATTTAGGCTGCTGAGCTTGTCTATGATGCCAGAGTGTGGTATCGTGTCAAAGGCTTTAGCCAAGTCCAAGTAGGCAGTGTGGACAGCCTTGCCCTCATCGATGGCACTAGTGACTGTCTCGAAGAAGTCAACCAGGTTTAAGAGGCAGGATCTGCCTTTTACAAAACCGAACTGGGTGGGATCAAGGGTCTGCAGATCCCCAATGTCGCCATTTATGAGTTCCATGATGATTCTTTCCATAGCCTTGCAGACCAGGCTGGTCAAACTTATGGGGCGGTAGTTACCAGGGTCAGTAGAATTTCCCCCTTTGTGGAGTGGGACCACTGTTGCTGTGTGCCAGTGTTCAGGTACATATCCTGTAGTGAGGCTAAGATTGAATAGCGTTCTTAGGTGTGGGTTTAGTTCATCTTGAAGTGCACGTAACACGCAACCGGGGATACCATCGGGTCCCATAGATGCTGTGTTTTTTGCTTTGTTGAGTGCTGATTTCACCTGTATGTCTGTGATGACAGGTAGGTTACATTCAGCAGGGATAATTACTTCATCTTTAGGGGGTGAGGGAGGGAGAAATTTGCACTGAACCTATCTGCCAGAATATTGGCAATGTCGGTAGGGTCAGTGAATTTTTGTCGTTGTGTACTAACTCAGAGCATATCTGAGAATTTCCTCCCAAGGTTCTGACATAATTGAAGAAGGCCTTGTGATTGTCTTTGGTATCCTTGGCAATCTTTTTCTCAAAGTTTGCTTTAGATGTTTTTATGAGAGAACGTAGTTTTTACTTGTGCTGATCAGGGAAGCCTTTCCCTTGTGGGATTTGGCTTTGTCCTGCAGTAGCTTCCTTCTTTGTTGTACAGTTTGTTTATAGCCGGGTCCACCAAACCGGGCGTTTTCCTTGGTGGAGAGGGTCTTGGTTTTAGTTGGGATTGCTTGATCCATGCATTCTTGGAGATGTCCGTAGAAGGCTTTTGTGAAGGATTCAGCATTTTGGGATGTGGTTTCCATTAACCCAGTAGGCTTAAAGGATATCATTTCTGACTTAAGGAGCAAAGTCAGCTTTTGAAAAGTTTTTCACTGTAGTCTTTTGTTCTGGGGTGGGGTGGGATATGTACATCTAACGTGATCAGTTTATGATCAGATCTTACTAGTGAGGGGTTTATATCCGTGCGGAGCATTTGGACCCCATGTTTGTGATAATCAGGTCAAGTATATTATCTCTCCTCGTAGGAGAAGTGACCAGTTGCTCCATAGCATTTGAGTTAATGAATTCCAGGAATCTTTGGGCTAGGGTGTTAGGGCTAGAATAGTGGGCCCAGTCTATGTTGGGGTAGTTGAAGTCACCCAATATGATGGTGTTTGGTGTGACATTCATATCCTCCAGTGTTTTCAGGAATGCTTGATGGGATTCCTGGGATTGGGAGGGTGTTCTATAACATGCGACCAGTTGTATGGCAGTTTTGCCTATGGTGAGTAAACTTGTATGGTTTCTGATGCTTCATGGGTAGCCACCAATCGAGAGGTGTAGGTGTCCTTTATGAAAATGGACACTCCCCTCCTTTGTGGTTCGGCCTGGAACTTGAGGCAAAGCATGATATGAGGTATAGCCTGGTAGCGCTGGAGTGCTCTCAGGAGCCTTGAACCAGGTTTCAGTTACTGCACAGACATCGATGTTTTCCATACTGAGAAGTGCTTCGAGTGCCTGCATCTTGAGATTTAGACTTCTGGCGTTGAGCAGCATTACCCTTAATTTTTTGCCATTTTTGTTTTTATGGAGGTTGATTTGTCTTTTGAGCATTGCCTAAAAAGGCACTATGGGGGTGGCAAGAGCCTTGGCCAGTATCCGGAAGCCCAGTGGTGACAGGTGCAAGCCATCCCTTGCGAAGCAACGTGGCCTGCCCAGCATGTCATCCCAGGCTGACAGACATTGGATCCCCCTAGAATGACACCAGTGATTAAGCCAATTGTTAAAACTGATCATTTTGTCTTTGTACTGAGGCATCATTCTTGGTGAAGGCAGGATTCTGCTCAGGGTCAGGGTCATACCAGTCTGGGCTACATAATCGGAGAGCTCCTCAATGTCTCTTTTCATGTAGTCCAGGGAGGTACGTCTCAGGTCATTCACACCAGCATGGACAATGACTGCATCATGGGGATGATGTGGGATGACAGAATATAAGTCACAAACATCTATAGTGACCAAAATATATTTAGTCTGAAAGGGAACATCTCCCAATTTTTTAAGAAAATCCCACAAATCTTTACAAATCTGAGGCACTGACCCCACTGAGGACTTTAACCAATAATCAATAAATTTTGAAAAATAATATGTCTTGTACCTGTTCCCTGTTTAAAATCAATATTAGATGAGGTAACCTATAAGAGGACAAGTGGGGTATACCTACCTTTGTTATGCAATAACAATGGGGATGTATTGAACAGTGAAATTAGGAACAGTCATTGTGTTCCTGAAGGTAATTTTGGTGAAATACATGGGCATAGAAGTATGAACTTTAACAGGGCCTTTATAGGTACTTTTTCTTTAGATAGCTACGAATTGGCTGCCATTTTGAGAAATAATTGGTTGTTGATATCTACTAACCCTCAACTGAGTAACGTATTGGGGGAGAGACCAACAGTGATTTATAGGAAAGATCTTTGTTTTAAACAACTGTTGGAGAATAAACAGGAAAAATAGGAACTGTGGGGGTGCATTGGTTGGAATGCGGGGAATGTTTAAGTGCAGTTGTTGTAAAATGTTTTCCTGCATTCTGGTAGGGGGCCAGTTCATTCTTAATGGCTTTAAGATCATTATTAAAGGAAAGTAGAACTGTAACACAAAGTGGGCTATATATGCTGCCAGCTGTCTAGACTGTTTGGCATATTATATTGGAAAAACTATTAGAGTGAAAGAAAGGTTTTATGAACATGAGAGAGACATTAAAAATAAAAGATACAAATGCACTTTATAGACATGTAGAGAAAAATGCTGGACATAGATGTGGATATTTTGTGATTGACCAACTCAAAACTCTTTTAGACCCCATTTTCAAGATAGAAATGAACAGGGAGGGGGTGTTAACAACAGGGTTTTGGATGAACTGGACTCTTTTTCAGAGCCTATTGAACCTTTTTTAGGTCCCAGGAGATCAGAACGTCTGGCAAGCAAGGCCCGAATCCCCTCAGACCCAGGCCTTCCAATGAATTCATATGGGAACAATTATGGATGGAAAAATATGGGGAGGAAGGGCAGATAAACAACATTACACAAGACACCAATGGTATAGTTTTTGAATATAAAGGTTTCAAAATTTTTAATTATATATCTACAGAGTTGGAGAAAAAACATTTTGACTTATGTTCGAAGGGATTCAAGTTTGTTAGATCAAAGTATGGGGATTTAGCCCACATTTTAGTGGAACTGAAGTTAGACCTTAGAAAATTAAATCTCAAATTAATTCATAAAAAACAGTGGATGAAAGTTCCACTTTAAATAAAGGATTGGTTAGGAACAGCACCTACAACCCCCCTTTGCATCCAGCTAAATATACATTTGAGAATATAGTTACGAAAGAGATTTATGAGGCATATATGAAAAATAGAAAGGAAAGGCAACATCACAATTTGAATAAGGAAGAAGAGGGTTTGCTAGAGGCCTTAAAAGCACAAAACAACATCAGAATTATGAAGCCGGACAAAGGTGGGGGAGTGGTTTTGTATAACCATGAGGAATATAATAATGTTCTAACTAACATCCTGATGGATTTGAATACCTACACTTTAGTGTCACACAATGAGATACAAATAGCCTACAGGAGGATTGACTCCCTTTTGGATGAATATTTGATTGAAAATAGAGTTGAGAAAATGACATACCATTATTTGAGGCAATTACATCCAATTATTCCACAATTTTTTGGAGTACCAAAAGTTCATAAATCCATTTTAGAGCCCCCATTTAGGCCAATAGTCTCAGCAAAAAATTCTAAAACCCATCCCTTAGCAGTCTATATTGATAAAACTATTAAAAATATAGTTGTAAAGCAAGAACATTTGATTAAGGATTCTTGGGATTTTCTTGGTAAAATAAACAATGACCTGTGGTCTGAAGAATGTAAATTTTTAACCATAGATGTAAAGGATTTATTTACATGTATTCCCAGATTGGAGGGTTTTGAATTTTTTGAAGAAAGTATTCATAAGCATCTACATGTACCCCATGACCAAAAATGATTGATACTGGAACTTATGGAGGTCGTACTAAACAATAATTATATTGGCTTTCAAGGAGAGTACTATAGACAAGTTAGTGGCGTAGCTATGGGGGCAGCTTGTGCCCCCATTTACGCCAATTTGGTGATGTTAGAATGGGAAGAAAGACACATATTAAAAAGTAGATATAGGAAGTAAATTAAGTGTTATTTCAGATTTTTGGATGACATTTTTGTGATTTGGGAAGGGTCAAAAGAAAATATGGAGGAATTTATTCATTATTTAAACCATACCACTGATTTCCTTTCATTCACACATAATGTTGAAGACCAGAGTATAAATTATTTGGACATCACCATCAGCAAAGTACCACAGGGTTTTAAGTCCAGGATCTTTCGTAAGAATACATGGTGCAATAGTTATTTGCACCATGACAGTTTTCACCCATTTCACCAAAAAAGAAGCCTCATTAAGGGACAGGCTGTTAGGATAGCGAGGATGACATCTGATTATCAGGACCTATTATACGAATTTAATTTCTTGGGTGAAAAGTTTGTAGAGAGAGGATACCCAAGAGAAATGGTTGGTAAAATTTTGGAGAAAGTCTATAATGGTTGGGGGACTAAATATAAGGCCTTATTAGGTCAACCTTTCACAAAAGTAGTAGAACCTGAGAAAGAGACAAGAAACTTTTTAGGGGCATGTGTTACTGAATATAATGGGTTTTCTGACTTGTTTACAAAAATAGTGGAAACTAATTGGTCCATACTAAAAACCAACAAAGAAGTTTATGAGGTGGTGGGTAATAGACCTCATTTTACATATAAGACAGGAATTAATTTTAAAAGGTTGCTTGAGAAGGGTAATAATTTAGATAATATCAAAAAAGCAACCAGTTCATGTGGTAGGTGTGGGCAATGTTCACATATTTTCAAAGAAGAATTTATCAAATTGAAAAATGGTTTAGGTAGTACAGTTAAATTTTGTAGGGGTAATTGTCAAACCAAGATGTTGGTATATTTGGCTATTTGCACAAAGTGTTCATCATTTTACGTAGGAAAAACTGAAAGGGCACTGAAAGATAGAATATATGAACACATATACGACATTAGAAATAGAAAAAAAAAACAGTGCCCTTTACAAACATTCAGTTCTTTGTACTTCATTTAGTGGTTTCAAGTTTGGGATTATTGACTTGGTTAAAAACAGCCCCAGAGGAGGTGACATGAGGAATATATTACTCAATAGCGAACTTAGATGGCAATTGAGGCTGAAGGCTAATATTAGTCCAGGCCTGAATGAATACATTAGTATTAAGGCTATTTTAGCAGAGAGAGCAGGTAGAGTGTGATTTCACTGTTGTAGTTTACAGCATTTTAGTGTATAAAGAGCTACATTAAATATCAAAAAAATATAATCAAGATTAAAGTTTTATTTTTAAATAATGATTGTTTTACACAATTTTTTATATCACTTTTTAATTCCATTAAAGGATTTTCTAAACTTTTGATGTTTGTGATGCTGGGTATAACAATCAAAGAGCCAGAAACCACTTGGTGGTGGAGCTTTAAAATTTTAAAATTTTGTTTATTAGTTAATTAGATCAATTAAGGCATTTTATATAAATTAAGAGTGGCACCAGTACTGCTTTATCTGAAGAAGTCTCATTTTGTAGACGAAAGCGCTCATTTGTTGTTGGATTTAAATAAAAGAACTGAAGATTCATCTCACTGGTGGCCTGGAACCTTTTTTGCTTCACTTCTCCAATCTAAACTAGTAACAAGGAAACAGAGTTGAAAGCCGGTAAAAAAGATTTAATGTTCACAAACAGCAGTTACACTGTAAAATCGCACACTAAAAAGAGTTTAGCGCTTTCATCCATCAGGACATCTTCAGAACTAAGAAACAGCCCAACCAGAGCACTTAAATACCAATTAAAATTCAATAAAAAAATCATATGACCACTTAAACAATTAATACTAATGTTTTAAACTAAAAAACATAAAAAAACATAGCACATCCCTATGTTATAAATACACTAACATTCTAAATTCTTTAAAAATAAAACAGATGAAATGGAACACATATCATTTAGCCCAGGTTCATTTAAAGCATTGAGCCTGAGCTGCCATTTCAGTTCTCTAACTAGTAAATGTTCCTCAATGATTAAACCCTTACCATCCTTCTTGAGTTGGTCAATCACAAAATATCCACATCTATATCCAGGATTTTTCTCTACATGTCTATAAAGTGCATTTGTATCTTTTTATATTTTTAATGTCTCTCTCATGTTCATACAACCTTTCTTTCACTCTCCTGATAGTTTTCCCTATATGATATGCCAAACAGTCTAGGCAGCTGGCGGCATATATAGCCCACTTTTTGTTACAGTTGTACTTTACTTTAATAATGATCTTAAAGCCATTAAGAATGAACTGGCCCCCTACTAGAATACAGGAACACATTTTACAACAACCACACTTAAACATTCCCTGCATTCCAACCAAGGCACCCCCACAGTTCCTATTTTTCTGTTTATTCTCCAACAGTTGTTTAAAACAAAGATCTTTCCTGTAAATCACTGTTGGTCTCTCCCACAATACTTTACTCAGTTGAGGGTTAGTAATATCAACAACCAATTATTTCTCAAAATGGCAGCCAATTCATAGCTATCTAAAGAAAAAGTACCTAGAAAGGCCCTGTTAAAGTTCATACTTCTATGCCCATATATTTCACCAACAATACCTTCAGGAGCACAACTACTGTTCCTAATTTCACTGTTCAATACATCCCCATTGTTACTGCATAACAAAGGTAGGTATACCCCACTTGTCCTCTTATAGGTTACCTCATCTAATATTAATTTTAAAAATCCTTGGGGTACCCTCGCTTAATAAACATATCCAATAATATTTGACATTCATCAAGAAAAGTCCCCTCATCCGAAATCATTCTTGCCAATCTAACCAAGTGGCCTTTCACCACAGATTTCTTTTGACAATAGGGGTGATGGCTATCAAAATGTAAATAGCTATTAGAAAAAGTACTTTTCTGAAAGATATTAGATACAAAACAATTCCTATTAGAATCCTATATAATCCTTACATCTAAATATGAAATGCTTGACTCACTATAATCATGAACAAACTTTAGAAATGGTGTAGTAGAATTAATATACTGAAAAAAAATATCAAGTTTTTCCTTACTTTCTTTCCAAACGATAAATATATCATCAAAAAGTGGGTGTAGAAAGCAAATCCTGTGTTAAACAGGTAATTAAACACAAATTGATTTTCCAAATAACTCATAACTAGATTTGTGATACTGGGGACACATGCTGCCCCCATAGCTACACCCTTCTTTTGTCTAAAAAGTTGTCCTTCAAAATACAAAAAAATTATTCGACAACACCGTCTCCATTAAAGCACTGATGGTATTTATGCGATCCTTTAACAGAATACCAATATCAGCCAAGGCATTTTCAAACCATCTAAGGACAGTCTCATGTGGGATGACAGAATATAAGTCACAAACATCTATAGTGACCAAAATATATTTAGTCTGAAAGGGAACATCTCCCAATTTTTTAAGAAACTCCCACAAATCTTTACAAATCTGAGGCACTGACCCCACTGAGGACTTTAACCAATAATCAATAAATTTTGAAAAATAATATGTCTTGTACCTGTTTCCTGTTTAAAATCAATATTAGATGAGGTAACCTATAAGAGGAGAAGTGGGGTATACCTACCTTTGTTATGCAATAACAATGGGGATGTATTGAACAGTGAAATTAGGAACAGTCGTGTTCCTGATGGTAATTTTGGTGAAATATATGGGCATAGAAGTATGAACTTTAACAGGGCCTTTATAGGTACTTTTTCTTTAGATAGCTGTGAACTGGCTGCCATTTTGAGAAATAATTGGTTGTTGATATCTACTAACCCTCAACTGAGTAACGTATTGGGGGAGAGACCAACAGTGATTTATAGGAAAGATCTTTGTTTTAAACAACTGTTGGAGAATAAACAGGAAAAATAGGAACTGTGGGGGTGCATTGGTTGGAATGTGGGGAATGTTTAAGTGCAGTTGTTGTAAAATGTTTTCCTGCATTCTAGTAGGGGGCCAGTTCATTCTTAATGGCTTTAAGATCATTATTAAAGGAAAGTAGAACTGTAACACAAAGTGGGCTATATATGCTGCCAGCTGTCTAGACTGTTTGGCATATTATATTGGAAAAACTATTAGAGTGAAAGAAAGGTTTTATGAACATGAGAGAGACATTAAAAATAAAAGATACAAATGCACTTTATAGACATGTAGAGAAAAATCCTGGACATAGATGTGGATATTTTGTGATTGACCAACTCAAAAAGGATGATAGGGATTTAATCACTGAGGAACATTTACTAGTTAGAGAACTGAAATGGCAGCTCAGGCTCAATGCTTTAAATGAACCTGGGCTAAATGATTTGTGTTCCATTTCATAGTGTATTTATAACATAGGGATGTGCTACATTTTAATGTTTTTTAGTTTAAAACATTAGTATTAATTGTTTCAGTGGTCACGTGATTTTTTAATTGAATTTTAATTGGTATTTAAGTGCTCTGGTTGGGCTGTTTCTTAGTTCTGAAGATATCCTGATGGATGAAAGTGCTAAACTCTTTTTAGTGTGTGATTTTACAGTGTAACTGTTGTTTGTGAACATTAAAGCTTTTAAACTCCTCCTAATGATTAAATAACAGTCAGGCAGAATTCCCGATTTTAATACCAAAAGGACATTCTTTAATCTAGTTACTAATCCATAAAATAAAAAGGTACTGATTTTTTATGAAAGCTGGAGTATTTAGCATTGTACCATGAGAGACTGAGTCACATTTGTCCAGGTCTAAGCAAATTGTATCCATGCAGGTCTCATTATAAATAGCCTCAATAAAAGGTTTATAACTTATAAAGCTGCAACCTCAGAAAATTCGTTTTGACACAACCATAGAAAAAAAGTGTTCAGCGAGATCAAAACGCAACTCGCCACCACTCGTAACAATGATGCCAACAGCAATTTGTAAATAACGTTACCAACTGTAACCTCCAAACACCACGATGTAACAACCAAACACCACGATGTAACAGAAAAATTTAATAAGGTTAAGCGCTTTCACTCGCGTATAGCGAGCTTCATCAGAACAATGATACAACTCATAAAAACCATTTAAATAGCCATGTTTGGCGCCAAATTTTCTTAAAGCTGTATGTGTATAATATCTGACATATCTGCATATATATTCGTTAAAAAATGCTAAAATTGCATATTTATGTTTTAAAAATCTCTGAATTAACAATTATTAAAAATAAATAAATAAATGCATTTCTTTATTTGTGAATGTTTTAACTGTCTAACTCCAATATAGGTTTAACAGAAATAAATTCATTCAATCCTGGTGGTGTCATAGCATCAGTTAATAATTGCCACCAATATTCCCTATAAGCCAAAAATTTCTTAATGTTACCTCCTCGAGGATTCATTGTAACAATTTCTACTATACCAAATTTAAAACTATGTTCATCACCATGATTCATAATGTGCTTAAAAAGTGCATTCTTTGTGTCCTTAGTCCTGATACTATATAAATGTGAGTAAATTCTTTTTTTGAATTTTCTTTCCGTCTTTCCTATGTAAAAAGATGGACATATAGTACATTTTGCGAGATAAACAAGCATACTAGTATTGCAATTGCCATGTTGGAACTTTATTTTTGTTTTATTAATGTTGTTCAATATGATGTATTTTTCCTCATTTATCGCATAGCATTGATGACATGCTCCACATTTGACAGTATGTCCTAGTTCCCTACTCAGAACTTTTGAACCATGTTCCAGTAATTTTTTTAAATTACTGCCCATTTTGTACACGAATGAAGGTTTTGAGCCTAAAACATCAATAATTTCTTGATCTGTTAAGAAAATATGCCAATTCCTATTCATAATAGCTTTTATTTTATTGCTGTAAGGGCCAAATTCCACTATACAAGATCTTTTATATGTATTATTTTCCTTCTCTTTATCTTTTATACTTTTGTTTGACATTTCCAGGTTTTGTTTCATGTTCAGGCCCAATAAGGGTATATATTTCTTTCCCCATTCTCTTATAACATGTGAATTGACATCTTCCATCATGTCATAATCATAACCCCGTTCCTTAAATAAATTATTAATGTATTTTACCTCATCTAACATATCAGTGTAATTTGATGTCATTTTTATCGCTCTAATACACTGCCCCTTGTAAATATTGTATTTCACTTTCCATGGGTGATTACTACCAAAATCTAAGTAGGAATTAGTAAATGTAGCTTTTCTATGAATATTAGATTTAAAGCTATTACCCTCACTCGTAATATACGTATCCAAATAGGCCACACCAAATAACCATTGGTTGGAATGTGGGGAATGTTTAAGTGCAGTTGTTGTAAAATGTTTTCCTGCATTCTAGTAGGGGGCCAGTTCATTCTTAATGGCTTTAAGATCATTATTAAAGGAAAGTAGAACTGTAACACAAAGTGGGCTATATATGCTGCCAGCTGTCTAGACTGTTTGGCATATTATATTGGAAAAACTATTAGAGTGAAAGAAAGGTTTTATGAACATGAGAGAGACATTAAAAATAAAAGATACAAATGCACTTTATAGACATGTAGAGAAAAATCCTGGACATAGATGTGGATATTTTGTGATTGACCAACTCAAAAAGGATGATAGGGATTTAATCACTGAGGAACATTTACTAGTTAGAGAACTGAAATGGCAGCTCAGGCTCAATGCTTTAAATGAACCTGGGCTAAATGATTTGTGTTCCATTTCATAGTGTATTTATAACATAGGGATGTGCTACATTTTAATGTTTTTTAGTTTAAAACATTAGTATTAATTGTTTCAGTGGTCACGTGATTTTTTAATTGAATTTTAATTGGTATTTAAGTGCTCTGGTTGGGCAGTTTCTTAGTTCTGAAGATGTCCTGATGGATGAAAGCGCTAAACTCTTTTTAGTGTGTGATTTTACAGTGTAACTGTTGTTTGTGAACATTAAAGCTTTTAAACTCCTCCTAATGATTAAGGTAGAATTCCCGATTTTAATACCAAAAGGACATTCTTTAATCTAGTTACTAATCCATAAAATAAAAAGGTACTGATTTTTTATGAAAGCTGGAGTATTTAGCATTGTACCATGAGAGACTGAGTCACTTTTGTCCAGGTCTAAGCAAATTGTATCCTTGCAGGTCTAATTATAAATAGCCTCAATAAAAGGTTTATAACTTATAAAGCTGGATATACATGTTTGATCACTTATGAACCTATGTTAAGCAATATCGACCTCCACATATGATAACATGTGTCCCGGTAATGTGTATTCATAAAATTTACCAAGTAGAGCAGTGAGACCTATTAGCTTGTATGTGTGAAGACTGGTGGCATCACCTCCCCTGTAAACTGGAATAACTTAGCCCACTTTCTAGAATTCAGGGACAACTAGTATTTAAGTTTAGGTAAAAAAAAAATAACAAACTAAACATTTAATAATAGATTCGCTGACTGACAGAGGGATGAATTATTCAGACTGTCAGGACCTACTGCTGAATCTTTTTATATATTTATTTATTTTACACAATTGTTGAATTTACTCCGATAATATACTTGGGCACTCTTGACTTTAGTAACTACTATGGTCTCAGTCATGGAAACATGACTGTAATCATTACTGGAAAATATTTTTGCTGGTGGCTGTATGACTCTGCTGCAGTCAGTTACAATTTAGCCTCATTCTCTAATAACCAATTTATTTTCAATTTCATTAAAAACAACCTAAAAAACATTTTGAATAAAAAAAAAAAGCTTTCTTGGTTTTAGTCATACGAATCACTAAATTATATTTGCAACATGTCCTGGCTTTTCTTACTTTGGATTTCAGCACAATGTTACCCTTTTTATATATTTTCCTGTTTTGATTTAAAGAGAATTTCTGAAGTATATCCCAGTGATGTCTCTTTTCTTCCAGTTTTTGAAGCGTTTTCTTCCACCAAACAGAAATGGTTTTGTTATCCTTTTGATTTTTCCCCGTAAGAATATATTTAATTATAGTATGCTCAATTTGTTTGCTAGAAACTTTTCCAAAAATGCTCCATGGTGAACAATTTCATGTTTAATCCAGCCTCATTCATTTAGTTCACACTTAAAACTGTTATAGTTTTTTCCTGATATTCTTTCAAATGAAAGGAGTACAATATTTTCCTTATTTTATTTTTTGATAACATTCAAGTATCACTGATATGATTTGATAAATCTAATATGAGAAACACACTACTGTCAAAACTGTAACTTTAAGATGAGATACATCAATGTGTACAATGCTATGATTAATTGTACAAAAACTTAATATTTTGGTACATCACTGCTCTGCTAAACATTTATAGTATCTTTGTCTTGCATCTTAGAAGATGTAAAAGAGTCCCACCTTATATGAAAAGCATCAAGATCTTTCAAAATAATCAAGAATGAACGTTTTGCATAGGCCAAGAACCTGAAATAAGGACAATGAAGATAATATTTAAAAATAATACTGATTTCCTTTTATAAGCAAATGATTTCATGAAGCACTGTGATTCTGCAGAAATTTATTATTTACAATGGTTGTTAGAGTATAAATACCAAAATGGAAATATAAAGCTCTTCCTACATGCATTCATGCATGGCTCCACAGCAAGTTAATTCAGTTTAATGTCTATCAGAACCATATAAAAGTCATCCACTGAGACTGTAAAAATGACATGGACTGACTAGTCTAACAAATTAGTGAACATATGAATCCCGTTCTTCACCTGAGTGCAGATGTACAACTACAGATTCTAAGTCTTTATGCTTCTGCAAGGTCATACCCTGTGGCAAGGCTAGATATACCTTGAATATCCGAGCCCTGACACAGGAGGTTGGAAGCTTGCTTTGTTAATCCTGGCAATGAAACATTACTTGAAAAGTATGTGATTGAAGTTGATGATCAAGGATGAAGAACATGGATGTGGTACTATTTCGACATGTCCTAAAAATGGAATCAGCATGAGAAATACAGTTTTCTATCATTCAGAAGGTAAGTGAAGTTAATTAGGCAAAACCTGCATAAGGTAAACACAAGCAGAAGAAGCACTATATTAACATGACATTATACTAACAGTCAGAAGAAACTGAGGCTATTCCTCCAATCTCCTTTGGTAGGCCTAATATCCCCTACAGTGGAGCTATGCCTTTCAGATAAGCAAGCTGCAAAACTGGCTGAAGATACAGGATGAAGGCAAAACTAATGTTCTTACTTACTCAAACTGAAGTCAGGCAGCACATTTCAGGCTGAATGAAGAATATCTACATGGCAGGACTCAGAAGAAATAATTTCCCTATAAGATGCAAGAAAATGTATAGATACTATGAATGATCAGCCTAACATTAATGTTAGAACTGACAGTGATTTACCATGCCAGCAGCTCTGGAACTTCATCTGTTGTTCTGATACCCATAGAATATATAACCAAATGGTTCTGTGCTGGACTATTAGAAGATTTTTTAGCTTTCCCTGCATACAAGGAATGCAAAGAACCTTGGACACATCAGTGGAGTATTAACATTATAAAGGACCAATAGCAGGTGCCTCTTGACTTTATGGCCACATAGAAATCAACTTTCATTTTTCTGTTCTGATCATGAGAAAGAGGTATTGCTCTTGAGAAAAAATGCCCACTAACAATTCAACATATGGTGGATTGCTTTACTAACTTGTTAGTCATTAATTTTTTTGACTAGATAGATATACTGATTACTGACCTTTTGCAGACATAGCCTTGGCAATAAACCAGTTAGACTAGTCATAGTTAGCTGCCTTGTGCTATAGTAAAGATGAGATCCCTTTAAACCAGACATGCTGCATAATACACATGCATTCAGGTCATTATACAAAGGTTGAAGGATGCATAAATGACAAGGTAGAAAGTAACCCACCTCATATGACTGAATATCCTGGCTATAACATATAATAGCTTGTTGCCCATCTTGTGCAGAATCCCATCAAAGATTATGTCCTCCTAGCTTGGCTTATCCCCACCATTATGAAGGAGGCAAGGACATTTTGAAGCACACATAGGGACTAGACGAGGCCCATCTGTTGTTGTAATACTGCTTCTGAACTACCAACAGAGCTAATTAAAAGGTAAAAATAAGGAAAACAGACATTAATGGGGAATTGCTGGCGTGTGTTTTAGGAATGTGTGAAAGCCATAACTGGACCTGCTAAGCTAGCTGACTACAGTTACAGTTTGTAGTTTACTATTTACATAAATATCACTTACCAAGATTCAGTAGCTGAAATGAGTCAGATGAGACTTTATAGGAGAAATAACATGCATCTAAATATTGACTTCTAATACAAAATCCTCTTTTGTCAATAGCCTCTGTTGCCCCTCTTTTTCTTTTATATATGTATATATAAATTCTAGTTTAGCTGCCTTTGCAGACCAGTTTAAGCACAGACAATTTCTTTTTTTATGCTTAAAATAACCTATCCTATTTGGTTACAGATGGGCTTTACCCATCCCATGATCGATAATTATATATATATATTACCCTAATGAGAAAAACTGGGATCATACCATAAATAATTTGAGGGGACCCATGCATGGGATAAAGAATTTAGGATCTGCCTCTGTCCATTAGTAGTACAAGGGCAATCCTGGGGTAAATTTTCTGCTTCCCATCCATAGATTGACGTTGTGCTTGAATATAGACAGGGATGAACTTTGTTTTATGTGGATGGGGAGTCTGTTCCATAGCAGAAGTATCTTCTGTGAGATATACCTATTCCTCCAAACCATTCTGATGATGTTGCAGAAGAGGTTAACATAACTAGATCAAGTATTTCTGATGAAATTTTTTCTTTCCGATGTGCAGTAAATCCATCAGTAATGGGTTGGAGGATGCCTGTGTATGCCAAACACAGGTCACCACTTAGCAGTCTGTAGGATACAGAGTATAGTGACAGGGGTTTTAATCTTTAATTTCTCCTAACATCTTTGCCTTCTCTAGTGAATCAAGCCATTGTATTATGTGACCAAAGTATTTTGGTTTTAGTTTTTTTATTAGATTTTCAGTGAACAGTCTGAATGTATTTCCTTAAGTATTTTCTGATATGAACCTCTTATAGTACATGAAATTCTCAAATTTTTATTTCCAACTCCACTGTTCAAAAGTATTGATTTTCCAGTGTGCAGCCTTACTTACAGTTCAGTTTCTACAGCCATATGTTAGTGGGAAACCCATCATTTTGCATTTATGGGCCTTGTTGATAATGTTATGTCTGTGCTCTTTAAAGATTTATCCATAGATTTTGTTCCAAGAAACAAGTATCTTTTGATTTTATGGCTGAAATAACAATCAGAGATGTTCTAGGCCAGGAAAATAACATCTGCCACTGCCTTCGCTTCTTCCCCATCTATCTGCAGAGAATTTATAGTGACATTTTTTTATTGAGCAAGCTAGCATCTGTGCTTTCTTCTTTCATCTTCATTAATAGGCTTTTCAGCTTTCCCTCATTTCAGCCATCAGAGTGATATTGTCTATTTATCTGTGATTGTTAATATTTCTCTTGACAACTTTGTTTCTGGCATCTAATTCATCTAATATATGTAGAGTGATAATATACAGTATAATCAGATTCTTTTCTCAATCTTGAACTAGTCGGTTATTCCATATTCACTTCTAGGTGTTGTTTCTGCAGGCAGATTCCTTAGGAGGCAAATAAGGTGACTCACTATTTACATTTCTCCAAATACTTGCCACAGTTTGTGGTGATCCACAAAGTCAAAGGCTTTAGACTAATCAAAAAAGAAATAAATACTTTTCTCTCCCTTGCTTATTTCATTATGCAGAGGATGTTGGAGGTTTGATCTCTTGTGCCTCCGCTAAAACTAGGTAATACATCTGGGCAGTTCTGTGTGTGTGTGTGTGTGTGTGTGTGTGTGTGTGTGTGTGTGTGTGTGTGTGTGTGTGTGTGTGTGTGTGTGTGTGTGTGTGTATATATATATATATATATATGTGTGTGTGTGTGTGTGTGTGTGTGTGTGTGTGTCTGTGTGTGTATATCTTGTGGGATCTTGACAAATGCTTATTACTATGTGAAACAAGTACAATTATTTGAAAATGTAAGCACTTTAGCATTACTCTTTTTTTGAGACTGGAATATAAATTGACCTTTTTCAATCCAATTGCTACTGCTGGATTTTTCAAATTTGTTATTATATTGTAAGCAACATTGTAACTGTATCTTTTTTCAGGACTTTAAGCAATTCACCTAATTCCCTCATTTCCTATAGTCTTGTTGTTAGGATGGCTTTGTTGGGCTAATTTGACTTCACTCTCCAGGATGTCTGGTACTAGATTAAAGAACATGATATTTTTTTAGAAGAGAATTGCTCTTCCTGTCACTGTTACTGTCTTGAAATTACCTTCAGCAAGGGATTTCCAGCTAGTTGTTTAAGTGGTTTGTGTTTTATAGGTCTCTTCTACTGTGTTTTTACATCAAGAAGACTGGGTGTATTCATCTTGTGGCAGGAGGTGTTTGCCTGATCTGTCTGACCTGGGAAATAAAGGACTCATAGTGTAACCATTTTATTGGCCAGAGGGCTCATTATTTAATTTTCTGGTTTTTCTGCTCTGCTCTAAATTTTGCATATTTGTGTGGGTTAGCAGTGCCCTGTACAGTAGCACCTAGAAACATTTTTTCTTTAGAATGATCCATACAATTAACCCATAAAGCAGCAATACAGTGCAGATACCTTATGTGCCAACAAGCTTAGAGCAGCTAGGTGGGCCTCGAGTGGCAATACCTACAAATTTAGTAGAATTCAGTACTGTGTAAACATTAAAGTTAGTAGAATTTAATACTGTTTAGCTTAATCTTCCCCAATAAAGCACCCTTATTAGTCTGCACAAACAAAGCGCCCTTAATAGTCTTCTAACTTAAATAAGCCACTCCCTTGTAGCTCACAAATCAAAGGACTGGACAGTACAGATATGAAATGTTCTAATTTCTCTGTAGCCAGCTTGGTGGATATGGACATCTTCAGACAATGCAGCAGTTGTCTTATGTTTACTGGCAACCATGTAATCCTTAAAGAATCAGACACCGTATATGAGAGAGGTAATTGCACAATGACACTGGAGGCTAAACTCTTGCATACAAGTCCACATCAGGTTGTCAAAACCATAAACACAACTCCCACCTCACATAGTACACAACATACACATAGACTAACATAAGCTGAAGCACGTAAAAGCAATCTTCCTAAACAATAAAACTCAACTAGACCACCTGCTGTCACTGCTTTGCCTTAGTAAGCCCAAAGGCACTCAGAAAAAACAACACCTAACACCACACGCACTGTCACTTGCAGTGGAGCCCCAAATATTAAGCCCCTAAACCAAGCAAACAAACTTTCCAGGACTCTCACCATAGGGACTCATTTGTAAGGTATAATGATGGCCCTCTAACTAGGCAGAACAAGGAAAAATATAACCGTTAGCCAGAATCCACCAAATTACACATGCACTCAAGCCATTATGCCACAGGTACCAGTATGATTCCATCACAATCCATGTGGGTGTAAGGGTGTAAATGACCTGAGATGTACCTCCCTGAAGTATATGAAGAGAGGCATTATGGAGCTTTCAGACTATGTATCTCAGGCTATCAGCCTGGCACTGAGCAATATATTACCATCACCCAGGATGATGCTACTATATGAGCAAAATGGTTGATTTCAACAACTGGCTATCTTTCTGGTGTCAGTTTAATGGGATTCAGTATTTGCCAGCTTGGGAGGACATGGCCAACAGACCATGTTGCTTTGCTAATGATGGACTGTACCTTTCCCTTCTACTTTTCAATACTGGCTAAGGCTTTGTCTGCTCCCATAGTGCCTTTTTCAGGCAATGCCAAATTGACAAACCTACTGACATAGCAAAATCAACTCAGCAGAACCCCAAGGTGTTATTACTTGATGCCAGGAGCCTAAATAAAAAAACACACTCTCTCCAAGCCCTCCTCACACTCGAGAATATAGATATCTTTGCAGTTACTGAGACATAGTTTAAAGCAGCAGGGAGTACCCTGGCAGTGTAAGGTTTCAGTGCCTTACACACTTTTAGACCAATAGCTATACAGACAAGGGCTAAAGGTGGACGTGTCTCGATATACATCAATAACAGTTATACCTCTAGGTTGGTTAAACAAGATGAAGTGCTGGAGTTCATCAAATCCTGTACCCTATCCTAGCAGCTCTAAGTCCCCCTCCATATCCCAAGAAGCTCACAATGCATACTTTAACCTACTGGAGACACTTACCATGCATCCTAACAACCTATTCATGGAAGACTTTATTTACCCCTCTATATATTAGAAAATCTACATGGCCTCAAATCTACAGGCACAGAGATTCCTAGACTTTATAAATAAAAACAACCTTGACCAATAGTTATTATACCCAGTAGAGGCTCTAACAAACTGCAACTCCTGCTCACAAATATGGGAGAATGATGCACCCCCCAATGTCTCATCCTCCCTGTTAAGGCCCATCTATAAATATGTCTCCTTTGAAATCAAAATCAACTTCATAATCCCATTAAAACTAGTAACAGTTAGGAACTATTCCAAGGCAAATTACCTTTTATTAAGTGAGGGTTTTTCAAAATGCAGTGCCCCTCCAAACCCAGAGAACACATCAGCCTATGCTGACTTGCCCTTGGAAACACTGTAAAACCATATCAATGGCTAAATTGATATTGCTGTACCTACCAGAAGTAAGCCCAGAACTTGTCCCAGAAAAAAAATGGTCTGCGGGCATCCAAAATTAAACAGGATATACAACAAAAGGAAAACAATTATGGCAAAAATCAGGAAGGGTAATTCCCATAGAGATAAAAACTCTTTCATCAAAGTAAATAGGCATCTAAGAGGGCTAATCAGGTCAAACAATTCCACCTTTGATGTTAAGATAGCTTCCTAGGTGAAAGATAGCCATAATGCCGTGTGCAGCTACAGTATGTCAGAAACCTTAATTGCAACACACAGCAATGTGCTGTACTGGTGATTAATCTTGCCACATTCACTGAGCCTGGTGATATAGTGAAACTGATAGTGGACAAATTCAGTTTCAACTTTACCTCCCCTCACCCCCAACCACACCCCCAATAATACTCTCAAACATAACCCCTCCAACTATAATTATGGAGCATTTACTGGCTGTACTCTTAAAGCAAAGAACATGTTGTCAATGGGCCCTGATGAAATCCCAGGATGCCTCCTGAATAGTCCAAAATACAACTTATCAGGTCTATATCATATAATCAAAAACACTTATTAGTCTAAACACTAATAAGCAAAAACCCTAAATGTCAAAGGAACGTTTCAGTGAAAACTTTCCCTAGGTTAAAAACTAGTTGGTCAACCCAGAGAACTACATAAACACCTCACCAAATAAAACCCATTCTAGTGGGGGGCTGTGCCCCCACAACCCCCCTAACTAAATATACCAACTCCAAGATTGCACTACAGTGGGGAAAAGGGCAAATCCCTGATGACGGCCAACTGGTTCTTTTTCCAGTGAAACGTTTCACTGAAATGTTCCTTCGATATTTAGACTTTTCACTTATTAGTGTTTAACTAATAAGCTCTCGACTATAGAATTTTCGATTATATGATATAGAATCCACTTATCAGGGACCCTGAAGTCATTATTTAGCTATGGTCTTAAAACAGACTTTGTGTCATGTAAATGGAGGACTGTGAGGATCATTCCCCTTCATAAGGGAGGACCTTCAACAGATCCTAGAAACTATAGACCCATTAGTCTGACCAGTCTTATTTGCAAAGTCATTGAAAGAATTATCATGGAAATTCTCAACAAGGACACAGGAGACCTCCAAACACTGGGACCATCCCAGTTTGGCTTAGTCAAAGAATGGTCATGCGTACTGAATCTGGTGGACTTCTTTGAAAAGGTCACTAAGGCAATGTATGAGGGGAAAACTGTGCATACTACCTACCTAGATTTGGCTAAGGCATTTGATACAATACCCCACTCAGGCATTGTTAACAAACTTACAGAACTAGGTATAAACCCCTTAATAACATGCTGGATAGCTGGCTGGCTCACTAATAGGACCCAGGAGGTTAGAATCAGTGAAGCCACCTCCACAAAGAGGCCAGTTGCCAGTTGTGTCCTCACAGGGCTCTGTGCTAGGCCCACTCCTCTTTGGCAACTACGTCTCAGATATCAAAGCCAATGAAGAAGGCCTCTGGCTAACCAAGTTTGCAAATGATTGCAAACTGGGAGCAGTCAATGAATTCCCCACAAGATGAGAACACCCTTCAGGAAGGTCTAATACAGACAAACACTTGGTGCCTAAGCCATGGTTTAAAACTGAATACAAAGAAAAGCATTATAGTACCTTTTGGGAAGTCTGCACCCTCAGTAACTACATCATCAATAAAACACCCTTAAAATTTGATTCACTAATCAATGTTCTGGGAACTCATGTAGATAGTTAACTAGCCTTCGATCAACATGTGTCCCAAGCAGTAAAAAAATCTTACCATGTTGCTGAACTTATAATCAAGGGCATGGCATCTAGGTCCAGAGAGGTCAACATACCACGGTACTCAACCTTCATCAGGCCCATCATATAGTATAATGCTCCCTTTAGTACACACCTGACCAGACACATGCAGCAATTGAAATGTCCACAAAGGTTCCTTTCAAAAAGAATACAGGGAGTAAACAGAATGTCCTACATCAGTTGCTTCAAAGCCCTGCCTCTTTACTCAGCATGATGCAGACTTCTAAGAAGTGATCTTTCCCTGGCATATAAGGCATATCTGGACCCTGTTTTGATGAATCTTTTGCAAATCCACAAAATAAACACTATCAGAACTACTAGAATAACATATCTAAATTTTGCTTACAACATAAATAGGACACATTGCAGAGATAGATACATTTTTCAGAGAATTTGCATTCTCTGGAACAGGCTCTCCATCCATGTGTAGCAGAGTGCTTCCCTGTCCTTAAGCGCAACTTGGACCTGTTAATCGGTAATTGGAAAGTCACCACTGGCTCCTATGTCTCTGATGGACAGAGGCAGTCAGTAAATCACCCCCTATTAATCAAAAATAAATCAAATTTGTGGGTCACATTTGGGTTGGTCATTAGCCTAGTCTTTCTTGTAGAATTCGTCTTTATATTCCTGCTATCTGTGTATCTTCTGCTTCTGCTATGTACCTTTTGTCTTTGTCTTTTAACAGGCCTATTTTTCACTTGGAATTTTAACTTAATGTTACCCATTTCTTGAAGAAATCTCTCATCTTTCCTATTCTGTTATTTTCTTTTACTTCTTTTACACTGGTCATTTAAATGCACCTACTTATCTTTTCATGCCAGATTCTCAAAGTTTGCAGTCAGTTTGACACATTCACCATATCCATTGCCTTTTTCCCTTCCTCTTTCCTTGGCCTCTTTTAAAACGTCTACAGTCAGCAATTTTGTCTTCTTAATCCTCTATGTATTTGAAAATTATTTTGCTGCTACCTCCTGGACAATAGCAGATTGCCTATCCCATTTTTGCATTTCTCTTTCTTCTCCTGTTAAATATTAAGCATTAAATATTTAAGCAATAACCCATGCCTGGGTGTGGGTAATGCTGGATTTACCCATGGTTGGTGTGGTTTGGTCATGAGGACGAAGCCCGAGTGGCCAAACAAAGACAATCGTGGGTAAATCCAGCAATACCCACATCCAGAAGTGGGTTATTGCTATTATACATAGACATTATTTAAAAAAAAATACTTTTCTTAAATATTGGCATTGTATAATGCCTCCTTGCTGCCCTTCGGCAGCTGTGCAGTATTCTGCTGCAGTTCTGATGTACTGTGCATGCGTATGGTTATGCAGTACATCAGGACTGTGTGTGGAAGCAACGGAGAAAGGAAGATCTCCGTTGCTTTTAAAAACTTGTCTCACTATGTTAAAAGAGTTAAAATAGCGAGATAGCTTTAAAAAAAAGCAACAGAGATTTTCCTTTCTCCGTTGCTTTTTTTAAATCTGTTTCACTATGTTAAATGAGTTTAACATAGCGAGGCAGCTTTAAAAAAGCAACGGAGAAAGGAAGATCTCCGTTGCTTTTTTTTATGATATCTCGCTATGTTAAACTCATTTAACATAGCAAGATAACAGCAACGGAGCTCTTCAGTTCTCCATTGCTGTCAAAAAAAAAAAGACTTATACTAATGGAAAAATTCCGGGCGACCGGACCTTTTTCCATTAGTATAAGTCTTTGATTTACAATGTGCATGCTGACCAATCAGCGTGCACGTTTTGGAATATTAATGGGGGGGTTGTTGTATAATAACCAGTTTACTTCAGTGGGAGTTAGGACTGGGTATTCACGGATGTAGTCCCTGCCAGATAAGACACAGTGGGAGATTACTTATGACATTGAGGCTGTCACCACTGACTCCTGGCACAGAAGATGGAGCCAGAGCTGGGTGGGAACATGACTCAATGAGGCACCAGAGCATCGTCTCCATGTGCCTGTTGCAGGCATTCAGGCTCCTGTTTATGATATTCCTCACAATGTCTGGCACAGCAGATAGATGACACAGGTATCACCTCCACTCTCACTGCTACCAGTGGGCACCACTGTGCCAGCCACTGCTGTAGTGCTACCTGACGCAGGTGGTGCAAGTAAGGCAGAAGGAGTGGAGGCAACAGGGGTAGACTTGGACCCAGATCTGTTGGGTGCTTCAACTGGTGGTGGTAGTGGTGGACGTGCTGCTACTGCCCCTGTGGGCAGTGGGCCAGTTGTAGGTTACTGCGCTGCTGCATATAATAGTAAAACAGAGAGGAAAAAAAAAAATTATATATATATATATATATATATATATATATATATATATATATATAATAGCAACAAAGGAGGCGGAGGAAGAGAAAAGAAATAAAAACACAATGAAAACTGCATTCTAACTATTGTTGCAAATGATACAGTTAAACAGAATACATTTTGCAAAGCATTAAATAATCATGGATATAGGAAGCATTGTTACACTTATATTTATATGTGTGTGTATATAAAATATATATGTATGTAAGAGAGAATAGCAACAAAGGAGGCAGAGGAAGAGAAAGAAATAAAAACACAATGAACACTGCATTCTAACTATTGTTGCAAATGATACAGTTAAACAGAATACATTTTGCAAAGCATTAAATAATTATGGATGTAGGAAGCATTGTTACACTTTTATTTATATATGTGTGTATATAAATAAATAAAAATTAAAAAAAAATATATATATATATATATATATATATATATATAGGTCTACTTCATTTCACTAAAAGCTTATTTCACTGAAAGTTGCCTGTGCACAATTCACTGAAAGCTCATTTCACTGAAAACTCATTTGACTGAAACTCATTTCGTTGAAAGTTATATATGGCCTTTTCCCCACTGTAGTGCAATCCTGGAGTTAGTATATAACCTAAGTGGGGGTGTGGGAGCCAGAGCCCCCCACATGGGGTTGTGGGGTGCATAGCCCCCTACATAGTTTGGTTATATATTGTCTTCTGGAAAGAGTTATTCATTGAACTTATAAGCATCTATGGTTTTAAACATTTAAAAGAGGCTGTGCCCCCCACAACCCCCTTACTTTATATACTAACTCCAGGATCACACTGCAGTGTGGGGAAAGGCTATATATAACTTTCAACAAAATGAGTTTCAGTCAAATGAGTTTTCAGTAATATGAGCTTTCAGTGAATTGTGCGCAAGCAACTGAGTTTCAGTGAAATGAGCTTTCAGTGCAATGAAGTTGACCCATATATATATATATATATATATATATATATATATATATATTTATTTATTTATTTATATCCGTGTGTGTGTGTGCGTGTGCATGTGCGTGTGCGTGTGTGTGTGTGTGTTTATATATATATATATATATATATATATATATATATATATATATATATACCCTCTCCTCCTCCCAACAAATTCCAACACATGTGAGAGATGCAACCATATAGCCAAACTGGAGGCTAAGCTCTCTCAACTCAGTACTGGCATAACCAGTCAGGAGGAGAAGGAAACCACACTCACTACAATTCCAGTCTCACATAGACCTACCACGACAGCAAACCAAACACATAATCACACAAAAACATACTCAGAGGCTCTAAATAAAGATCTGCCAAAGCAGCAGAGACCTCCAAAGCAGACACCCAAGCAGCCGCTACCCCAAAACAAAACACATGCAACACATATCTCACAAAGCCAGTGTGACGAACAGTCTCAGCCCTTAAGACTAAACAACACACCTGATACACTTGTAATAGGTGACTCTATCGTCAGGCACACTGACGTCCCGCTCACCAGGTTGAACAAGGAGAGGGTCATGGTGAGCAGCCTGTCGGGCGCTAGGATCCGCCACATAACACAAGCACTCAGGTCACTCCAAGGCAAGTACAAATATGACTCAGTCATTGTCCATGCTGGTGTGAATGATCTGAGACGTACCTCCCTGGACTACATGAAAAGAGACATAAAGGAGCTCTCTGAGCATGTAGCCCAGGCTGGTATGACCCTGACCTTGAGTAGCATCTTACCCTCACCAAGATTGATGCCACAGTATGAAGACAAGATGATCAATTTCAACAACTGGCTTAAGTACTGGTGTCATTCAAAGGGATCAATGCCTGTCAGCTTGGGATGATATGCTCGACAAGCCACGATGCTTCGCTAGGGACGGCTTGCACCTGTCACCCCTGGGCTTTTGGATATTGGCAAAGGCTCTTGCTACCCCCATAGTGCCTTTTTTAGGCAAGGCTCAATAGACAAACCCACCTACATAGATATCACAAGGGATAAGAAACTAAGAGTAATGCTACTCAACGCCAGAAGTCTAAACCTCAAGATGCACGCACTCGAAACTCTCCTTAGCATGGAGAACATCGATATCTGTGCAGAAACCTGGTTCAGGGCTCCCAAGAGCACCCCAGCACTACCAGGTTATACCTCATACCATGCTTTTCGGTCCCAAAACTTGGACCGAACCACGAAAGGAGGGGGAGTATCGATATTCATCAAAGATACCCACACCTCCAGGTTGGTGGCAAAGCACGAAGCATCAGAGACTATCCATGTGCAACTAACAGTGGGTAAAACTGCCTTCCAGTTTATAGCCTGCTACAGACCACCCTCCCAAACCCAGGAACCCCACTCAGCCTTCCTGAGAACACTGGAAAATATGAAGGTCTCTAGAAACACCATTATATTGGGCGACTTCAACTACCCAAACATAGACCTGGAGCATTACTCTAGCTCCAACACCCTAGCCCAAAGGTTCCTAGAAATTATAAACTCAAATGCTACGGAACAACTTGTTACCACTCCCACAAGAGGGGAAAACATACTGGACCTGATCATCACCAACATGGGGACTCTATGCTCCAGACCAGAAGTGTATCCCTCACTGGTAAGATCAGACCATAAACTAATCTCACTGGATATTCACATCCCGATCCCACCCCCTGCCCAGAAAACCACAATGAAAAACTTCTCTAAAGCAAATTTCACACTCCTCAAAACTGAGGTGGAATCCTTCAAAGCCCCCGGGCCTGTGGAAAATACGGCCCAGACCGCAGAATCCTTTATAAATGCATTCTATGAACACCTTCAGGAATGCATGGATCATCGATCCCAAATAAAACCAAGACCCAATCCTCCAAAGGCAGACGTCCTGTCTGGTGGACCCCAGCCATAAACAAACTATACAATAGAAGGAGAAAGCTACTAAATGATAGAGCAAAATCCCAAAGAAAAGGCATCACTGATCAGTATTAGCAAAAAACTACGGGCACACATAAAATTGTCTAAGGCCAGCTTTGAGAGAAAAATTGCACAAGACACTAAGGATAATCACAAGGCTTTCTTTAGTTATGTTAGGAACCTGGGTGGTAATTCCCAGATATGCTCAGAATTAGTCCAAAATGACAAAAAATACACTGAACCCACAGACATTGCCAACATCCTAGCTGACAGGTTCAGCGCAAACCCCCCCCCCACCAAAGGGCAAATATCTATCCCAGCAGAGTGCTGCCCCCCTGACATCTCAGATGCTCATGTAAGAGCCGCCCTCTCCAAAGCAAAAAACACAGCATCAATGGGACCAGACAGTGTCCTGGGCTGCGTCCTACATGAACTCCAAGAAGAGCTAAACCCAAACATAAAACTACTGTTCAATCTCAGCCTTACTACAGGATATGTGCCCAAAGAGTGGCGTACAGCAACAGTGGTCCCTCTCCATAAAGGTGGTGCCTCAACGGATCCTGGAAACTATCGCCCCATAAGCCTGACTAGCTTGGTCTGCAAAGCCATGGAAAGGATCATCATGGACCTCATAAATAAAGATATTGGGGACCTACAAACACTGGATCCTACCCAGTTTGGCTTTGTTAAGGGCAGATCCTGCCTCTTAAACCTGGTTGATTTCTTTGAAACAGTCACCAAGGCCATTTACGAGGGGAAGGTGGTCCACACAGCCTACCTGGACCTTGCAAAAGCCTTCGATACAATACCCCACTCGGGCATTATAGATAAGCTCACCAGCTTAAATATAAACCCCTACGTCACTAGATGGATTGCAAATTGGCTCAAGGACAGAACCCATATGGCTAGAATTGCTGGAGCCATGTCAGACTCCAAACCAGTTACAAGTGGTGTCCCACAAGGCTCAGTCCTGGGACCTCTCTTGTTTGGTATATATTTCTCGGAGGTACAGGCCAACACGGAAGGACTGTGGCTGACCAAGTTCATAGATGACTGCAAACTGGGCGCCATAATCGACTCTCCAGCCGACACAAGCATCCTCCAAAAGGGCCTCATAGAAACAGACAACTGGTGCCAGAGCCATGGCCTCAAGCTAAATGCCAAAAAGTGTATAGTCATACCCTTTGCAAAAACAAAGTGCCCACAAATTACCACATAGGTGGTAATCCATTAAGTACAGAAGAAGTAATTAGGGACCTGGGGACCCAAGTTGATAGCAATCTCTCATTTGACAACCACGTGGCCAAAGTGGTTAGAAAAACATTTTATATAGCCCACCTAATCATGAAGGGATTCACATCTAGATCATGGGACGTCATCGTGCCTCTTTACTCATCCCTCATCAGGCCCATAATGGAGTACAATGCCCCTTTTGGGATGTACCTTACCAGACACCTGCAGCAACTGGAAAGACCCCAAAAGTACCTCACCAAGAGGATCAAAGGGCTCAAACAGATGCCATATGCTGACTGGTTAAAGAAACTCCAGCTCTACTCAGTGGCATACCGCCTGTTCAGAGGCGATCTGTGCCTGACGTATAAAGCCATGTCCAACCCGGAATTAATGGACATGCTGCACCTCAGAAAATCCAAATCCCATCGAGCTACGCACTCGAGAGACTTGAACCTCAGCACTGAAATAAATAGGACATGCTGGAGGGACAGATTCATAACCCAGAGGCTCCCTTCACTCTGGAATAAAATCCCAGTCCAGGTTAGGCAGAGTCCCTCATTGACTCTCTTCAAGAGGAATCTTGATGAGTGGATGGGAGATCGTAGGTTTACCCCGGGTATCACTTCTGTGTCACTGTTAGACAGAGGCACAGTATACTAACCTCGAAAAAAGGCATAGCAAAATAAATTTAAAATGGGCGGTGAAAGCCAAACACATTCTGGCTAGGCTTATAAATGCTCTAGGGCAGATAGCCTAGTATGAACCTATGAACCTATGAACCTATATATATATTATACACACACAAACATATTATATATATATATATATATATATATATATATATATATATATATATCGATCTATATTTAATTGCCAAATTTACAGATTGCCTAATTCCACTTTACCGAGACCATTTGTCCGAAAGAACACTCATCCGAAAACGCACATTGCCAAAATTCATTTTACTGAGTTACACATTGCCTAAAAACTTAAACAGCAAACGTGAAACTGCACACCCTTAACCTGTTCAACACAGCCACAATGATACAAATTCCACAAAATAGTCCAAAAAGTAAATGGAAAAAATGAAAATATTGCAGTTAAACCAATGTATTACTTCATTTATCAGATTATATTTACTGAAGTCTTCAAATTTGCAATAAAGTAGAGATTGCGCTAATATACTCCACATTTGAATACTTTTGCCTGTTCTCAGACACAATTAAAATTAAAATTAAATAATTTAAACACTGTTATGCAGAGGAGGCCCCCCTGCACCGCCATATTGGGGACTGTGCCCACCACAAACCCCCACTTAAATATACTAACTCCGAGATCACATTACAGTGGGGTAAAGGATATATTTCCTTATCCCCACTGTAACACCCTTCTTATTGTAGACACAACCCAAGGTTCTGGGTGAGTACATTCTCACGTTCGCCATGATGTAGCCAGGTATGGTGTACGACTTAAGTCAAATTGCCTTTCCTTACATAGTAAATATCCCGGAAACAATTTATATATGTAACTCACAAAATGAAGTTTGGCAATGTGTGTTTTCGGCTGAGTGTTCTTTCGGACAAATGGTCTCAATAAAGTGGAATTCGGCAATGTGTAAATTCGGCAATTATATATATATATATATATATATATATATATATATATATATATATATATATATATATATATATATATTCATGTGTGTGTGTGTGTGTGTGTGTGTGTGTGTGTGTGTGTGTGTGTGTGTGTGTGTGTGTGTGTAAAACAGCCACCCTCATATGCAGCAATAAAGCTAAAAAAGTAATATCTGGGCTATTTGGGCTGACTATGCCTAAGGCCAGAGATGCAACTTGATGTCTGAGAATACTATAAATTTACAAAGAAAATACGCTGCCCAAAAATATATATATCAATCACAGGTGACAGGCAAATGACAGCTAATATTCTAAATTGTGAAATGTATATCAAACTAATAATGAGCTTACACATGGACCTTATACAACTGCAGTGCTATTAATGTATAGAAAAACATATATAAAATGTTTTTCATGATTGCAGTTGTTTAAGCGAGGGGGTGGAATTGACCCCCATTGATATCCTCAACAATGTGAGAACAAAGACATAGTATGACTATCCATCTGTCCACCTAGACAGGAGGAGGCTAACATTGCACAGTCATACTAATTCATTTGAACTATGCCAGTAATGATAGATGTGTCACTGGTTTCTTAATGTTATACAATATTGTGTCATGTCCTCTAGGGTAACTTTTAAAAGCCATATGTTTTTATGACAGCATGTGTACTCACCCTAGCACTTTCTTAGGTGCTCCATTCTGCTCCTGTGCATCTGCCTATTTCATCTCTGAAGAGCTATAGCTATAAAAGGGCACAATGAAAATGTTGACTGTGGCACTTGTGACAGGTTATTTGAGTAGTAAAATAAATTATATTTACAGTATGGAGGAGGCGACTGCACCTTAACTTTTTCCTTCCATTGGTGAAGGCAGTCAACCTTGTGATGACTCTTGGCACTGTAATTGTGACAGAACCATTCCCCCATATGTGGGATGCCTGTAGTATGGATGACAGCCTTGGTCAAACTATTCCATGTAGTAGCCTTATACATGAACAGGTTTAGCCCTCGTGTAGGAGCTTCTGACTGCACTACTTATGGAAGATGGCCAGAAAAATCTTGGATTCTTCCTCACAATACCTGTATGCTTTAAAAGGAGCACTACCCTCTCCTTCTCTATCCATAATGTCTCACTTTTAAAGATCTCAGGAAAATTGGCAGAAAACTGGTGCCCAGAAGAGTTCTTGCATGTGCCAACCTCTGCACAATTATGGGCATTCATGGGCACCTCATTTGCATGATGGACAGCAAACACAGAAAATATAGGTACTATATATTTATGATTACAAAGCCACTTTAAGGTATGAAACATGGCAGTCCTTAATCTCTGTGTATGCTGTTGATAAAGCATATTCTCCACTGTCTCCATTTGAAGAAGGTTAAACAGAGGATTACATTTCTCACAACCCTAAAATAATTGGCTGCCCATGTGTGCACAGAGCTGCCTACAGGAGATCAGGCATGTGCACAGCATCATGTAGATATCTGCAGGATGTTTATCAGAAGAGCTCAGGCATGTGCACAGCATCATGTAGATATCTCCAGGATGTTTATCAGATGAGCTCGGGCATGTGCACAGCAACATGTAGATATCTCCACGATGTTTATCAGGTGAGTTCAGGCATGTAAACAGCATCATGTAGATATCTCCACGATGTTTATCAGGTGAGCTCAGGCATGTGCACAGCATCATGTAGATATCTCCATGATGATTATCAGGAGAGATCAGGCACATGCACAGCATCATGTAGATATCTCCATGATGTTTATCAGGTGAGCTCAGGCATATACACAGTATCATGTAGATATCTCCACAATGTTTATCTGGTGAGCTCAGGCATGCACTCGACATCATGTAGATATCTCCATGATGTTTATCAGGTGTGCTCACGTATGTGCACAGCATCATGTAGATATCTCCACAATGTTTATCAGGTGAGCTTAGGCATGCGCACAGCATCATGTAGATATCTTCACGATGTTTATCAGGTGAGCTCAGGCATGTGCACAGCATCATGTAGATATCTTCACGATGTTTATCAGGTGAGCTCAGGCATGTGCACAGCATCATGTAGATATCTCCACGATCTTTATCAGGTGACCTCAGGCATGTGCACAGCATCATGTAGATATCTCCACGATGTTTAACAGGTGAGTTCAGGCATGTGCGCAGCATCATTTAGATAGCTCTATGATGTTTATCAGGTGAGCTCAGGCATGTGCACAGCATCATGTAGGTATCTCCATGATGTTTATCAGGTGAGCTCAGGCATGTGCACAGCATCATGTAGAAATATCCACGATGTTTATCAGGTGAGCTTAGGCATGTGCACAGCATCATGTAGATATCTCCACGATATTTATCAGGTGAGTTCAGACATGTGCACAGCATTATGTAGATATTTCCACGATGTTTATCAGGTGAGTTCAGGCATGTGCCCAGCATTATGTAGATATTTCCACAATGCTTATCAGGAGAGTTCAGGCATGTGCACAGCATCATGTAGATATTTCCACGATGTTTATCAGGTGAGTTCAGGGATGTGTCCACCATCATGTAGATATCTCCACAATGTTTATCAGGTGAGCTCAGGCATGCGCACATCATCATGGAGATTTCTCCATGATATTTATCAGGTGAGCTCAGGCATGTGCACAGCATCATGTAGATATCTCCATGATGTTTATCAGGTGAGCTCAGGCATGTGCACAACATCATGTAGATATCTCCACAGTGTTTATCAGGTGAGCTCAAGCATGTGCACAGCATCATGTAGATATATCCACAATGTTTATCAGGTGTGCTTAGGCATGTACACAGCATCATGCAGATATCTCCACGATGTTTATCA
Source organism: Protopterus annectens (assembly GCF_019279795.1). Lineage (NCBI taxonomy): Eukaryota > Metazoa > Chordata > Ceratodontiformes > Protopteridae > Protopterus > Protopterus annectens. The sequence continues at coordinate 1,836,751,256 of NC_056735.1, forward strand.
GGTGAGCTCAGGCATGTATACTGCATCATGTAGATATCTACACAGTGCTTATCAGGTGAGCTCAGGCATGTGCATAGCATCATGTAGATATCGCCATGATGTTTATCAGGTGAGCTCAGGCATGTACACAGCATCATGTAGATATCTCCACGATGTTTATCAGGTGAGTTCAGGCATCTAAACAGCATTATGTAGATATCTCCATGATGTTTGTCTAGTGAGTTCAGGCATGTGCACAGCATCATGTAGATATCTCCACGATGTTTATCAGGTTTGCTCATCACATAACTTTAGTGATTTAGAAACAATAATGAGATGAGCCCTAAGGGCGGCCACGGTGGTGCAGCGGTTAGCGTTGTTGCCTCACAGCAAGAGGTTCCCTGGTTTGATCCTCAGCTGGGGTGCCTTCTGTGCGGAGTCTGCATGTCCTCCCTGTGGTTGGGTGGGTTTCCTCTGGGTGCTCCGGTTTCCTCCCAAAGACATGCTGTAGGTGGATTGGACACTCTAAATTGGCAACCAAAAACAAGCAGCTAGACAGGCAGGGAGACCAGCAAAACCACCAACCCACAATAAGAACAGAAATTCTCCAAAATGCAAGGCACGTTCAAGCAATACAAGTTTATTTTTAACGTATATCCACTGTAGCAACGTTTTCGTTGTTAAAACAACTTCCTCAGAATAAAAAAACACTCCTCCACACATTCTTTTTATATACGGCTGCTTAATAAATGAATTAATGACCTAATAAAGTTTTAAAGCAATACATACTAAGTAAAAAATGTATACTAAACCACATAAACATTGCAAAAAATTTTTTTTAAAAATTCAACATCATCATGTTTATATATGTTGTACCAAGGACACATGCCCATGACCATGTTTCATATAAATTTTAGTGAAAAATATTTATAATAAAACCTGTATTATAAAAATATAAAAAATATACTAAAACTAGTATATAAGATGTTAATGATCATTGACAATATTAACAAATGTCTAGATCTATAAAATCATGTTGTTTTACACAATGCCAAAGTAGGTATCCATGACCTTACAATTTTTCTGCCTTTAATCTTAGATAGGGAACTATAGAAATGGAATCATTCAACCCAGGATACTTGTTTGATTCCAATAGAATCTGCCAACAAGTTTCTTTGTGAGACAACAGCGCAGACCAATTGCCTCCCCTGTTGCACTGTACAACAGATTCCAAAACAAGAAACTTGAAGGTAGCTCCTTCACAAATCAGGGTATGTCTAAAGAGTGCATTGGTGTTAACTTTTCTCTGTATATCATAGGCGTGTTCATATATACGCCTTCTTAGCTGCCTCTCCGTCTTGCCTATATAGAATGCCTGGCAAGAACGGCAGGCAGCCAAATAAACCAATCCCCTGGAATTGCAGTTGTAGAAACCATCTGACCACAATCTTCTATTTCTGCTTTCCAAATATATACTGTCCTGATCCATTATATGTTTGCATTGTGTACAACACCCACAATGAAACGTCCCCTTTCTTTGCATATTTTTGCCACTCGCCTTGGAACTCTGCTCTAAGGTCCTTTTCACATTAAATCCTTTCCTATATACAACTTTACATGTTAAATCTTTAAGGTTGGCCAAATCCGTAAATTCCTTAAAGTCACTAAATTCCCTCTCAATAATGTGTCTAATCTCTCCTGCATGTTCACTATACTGTGTAATGAACATCTGCTCAAGGCTCAGTTTTTCTTTGGGTCCATAAAATGGGTCGTCCTCGGAAGCTATCTTAGGCCTCCCCAATATGGGGGCAAAACGGCTAATTCTAAGATTTCTGACTTCCTCATATACAGAGTTTATCAAAACTACAGGGTACCCCCTTTCCAAGAAGAAAGATTTTAGTTTCTCCCCTTCAGTTACAAAATCATTTTCCTCTGATGTCATACGGGACACCCTTACATATTGACCCTTTAAAATAGATCTTTTTTGGAATTTTGGATGTAAACTGGTGTAATGTAGATACCCATTAGAAAACAAGGGTTTCCTGTAAATACAGGATTTGAAACGATCATTCATTTTACTGAGGGAGACTCTAAATTGGCCCTAGGTGTGAGTACATGTGTGTGCCTTCTGTGGAAGGTATGGGCACCGGGCTGGCAACTCAACACCATAAAACTCCACTGCCAATCATGAGCGGACATGAGATCTGCTGTGGCGACCCCTAACCGGGAAAAAGCTAAAGAATGAGATGAGCCCTAATTAACATAATCATCACACCCAGACAAGTGAATCTATGTAACGACACAGAGCCTCAGCACACTAAGGACAAAGTTTTAAATCAAGACTTCTAGACAGGATGGTGGTTCATCTGGTGCCCTTCCTGGTAGAGCCAGCTGTGTCATTTGTGCTTTTTTATTTGGTTTGTCTGCGGGTAAGCACAGGCTGATGATAATTTTACACACACTGTCAGTTTTTCTGTATCTCTTCATATACATATGTCTATATACATATATATATATATATATATATATATATATATATATATATATATATATATATATATATATATATATATATATATATATATATATATATATATATATATATATATATATATATTTTTTTTTTATGTTTTTTGGGGTTTTTTTGTCAAGGCTGACATCATGCACCATCTGGCTCCTGCCAATGCACATTTACAATAGCTGTGGCAAACACAAGTATATGTGCACAATCTGCTACATCTGAACTCAGACATATGGCTGAGTTGAAATTTGAAGTGAGCACATTATTGCTATACAACATTTAGACATTTCTCGATCACTCTGTCATTGTGTTTTGCATCATTTTCATAAAAAGTACTTCATTATAAGGCCATTAGCATATAACATGGCTAGCCACATTATTTGGCCTAGTGACATCATATAGCTAGGTTTTATGAATCGCACCTGTTCTATAAATGGATGCTCATTTCACAGATTTGCTTATCATGATGGGGAAAGGTTTTATTAATTCAGACTTGTGTACTGCTGTCCTTGCTAAGTTATTTTTCTCCCATAATGATTTTAATAGCTCCAGGGCTGCAGTAGTGCAGCGGTTAGCATTGTCGCCTCACAGCAAGAGGTTTTCCCATTCAATTCTCGGCTGGAGCGCCTTCTGTGTGGAGTCTGCATGTCCTCCCCATGGTCAAGTGACATCTAAAGACATGCAGGTAGATGCGTGCTTGTGTGGGTGTGCCTTCTTTGAAGGTCGAGCATTGGGCTGGCAACTCGGCACCGTAAAAATCCATGGCCAATCATTAGCGGACCAGAGTTCCACTGTGGCGACCCCTGACTAGGAAAAGCCAAAAGAATGATTTTAGTAGCTCCATGTTCTCACCCCTTACCTCATTCCCCATTATCACTCCTTCCACCACACTCACCTCTACAGCTGACAACTTCTCATAGCTTTTAGTACTTTAAGTTGGTGTTGCTATTATTGTTTATCAACTGCTTGTTGCTCCGTTGTCTTTCTCATTTTATAAGAACTAAACCTTCCCCACTACAAAACATTATGCTATTTAGAGAAACTCTGCCCATTGAAAAATCTTGCAGCTTAAGGATGGACTGATGTCGCATCCAACTGTTGCGAACCTTGAATAGGACCTATATGGTACAACTGTGAGAGTAAAGGCATTAATGTTATATTCCAATATGATATCTCCAATGATAATTTGTCAGTCTATTTTTATGGTCCTGGCCTTTTTACTCTCATCTATTAACCTTCATTAGAGCTAAATAGTTATTTGAGTGAGGAGTGTGTTATTCTGCTTGCTGCCTTATTCACCCATGAGTTGTTACATACTTTGAAATTATATTAGACTTTTGTCAATCAGTGTTAATGATTTTATTGTCAAGAATAAAAGAAGTAACTTAGACATTTGTTCAGAGACTTACAGTTACCTACAGGGTTTACCCAAGAAACAGTTGGGTAACACTTATTCTAATGGAAAGAATATTCTTTAAGTTTTTTTTTTTTTTTTTGCAAAAGAACCTCAATCAATAAGATTTTCATTTGGTTAAGGGTATAATCAGTAAAGATATTGAAGGAAGATTCATTCTAATCAATGGCTCTATACATTACACTACCATTGTCTTAGGTTCTTGTTATAGCCTGAATCACTCCTTCCCATCATTCAAAACTAAACTTGCTATAGAGTTGCTGGTGGGAATTACCAGTCTATTATTCTAGCAGGTAACTAGAATCCAGTCTTTAACCCTGACCTGTATAGAAGTAGGACCTAAAAATGTTGAAGCTCTCTCAGAACTTTGTGGGACTTCTTGTCTTTCAGACCTTGAATCGTTTTACTTGACAACTGTAAACAATAAACTTTTATGATGTTTCAGTGTCCAGCTCTATAGGGATGGTACTTCCATTTAATTTTTTTTTCCTGCATATTACATGTTTTTTTCAGCTAAACTTTATCTATTCTTATTTGTTGAATGTTTTCTCATCTGTTTTGAGATCTCTAAGCCTCTCTTCCTTTAGTATCCCAGTAAGTGAAATTTAAAGAGCTACTTGGCAACAAAACTGTCAGCTTGCATGCTTTTAATAATACCTGCCAAGTGGTCTGCAATGTACAGGGCATTCCATGCAAGGTGTCTGCGCACTACTAAGGCAGTTACCATGATTCACCTATCTGGTATATGTGTAACATCTAACAGCATTGCTTGCAGGGTTACTTTCCACATGCTCATTCATTTAATAGGTGCCCGCATTGCCAGGACATAGACTAGGATATGTGTTTTCCATTTATGTAGGCAGCAAACCATTTATAATGGTACTATCTGCTGTGTGTTACCTGTAATTCTAGATATGTCTTGCTTTTCCTATTAGACTTCGTAGAGTGTCAGACCTGTGTCTTACAGTGTGATTGTATGCACTAATTGTCTACCACTTTGCTCTCCTCCTACACCCATCTCCAGCTGCTGCCTTGTTCACAACCTTTATATTTACCAAACCATAACTCCATCTGAAGTTTTGTAATTGCCTTCTTCACTCTCATGTCCCCAACATGGCCATAAAAGTCACTAATTCAACCTCACCAAAATATTGCATGTGCAAGTCCATCATCTCATGGTTTGCAGCCTGCAGCCTATTATCCCATCCAGGCTCATTTCCAGTGGCAGCCATCACTAGTCAGACAAGCAAGTCATGAGTTGCAATTAATGTTAGATTATACTAATCCATATCACTAAGCTATCCTGTAAGAAACTCCTCACACAACAACAAACATAAACATAAATACCAAACCACAAACATCCAGAAAACATCTTTGCAAAATGTTAAGTTGCATACCACTCCTAATTAAAAAAAAAACATACACAACATACAGTTACTATTGTATGCATCCATTCATTAAAAGGTCCCATAGTAAACCATTTTTTCCAACCATAAGTATAAGACATACCAGCCTACACCCAATGACATCCACCAAAGACCATAAGCCTAAATAACACTACACCCTTCCATTTCTCATGTATAGTTTCCCTATTCAACATCATCCCATACTTCAAACACAAAAATTTAGTCACTCTATCTATACACATATGTCTTCACACCACCTCATCACTGATATTACTTTGTGACCCACCCACTCCACCACTCTTCTTAAACACCTGCACATCTTACACACTGTTTACATAAACCATGCACCTACAGACTGCACAAACTCTCCATACCAAAAGTGCTAATACTACACTTGACTGCCTTGACATTAACTATTTCTCTTCTCTGATTACCTTTTACAACCATTTCCATAAACAACTTACCTCACCACAACACCAGACAAACACTTCTGTCACATATCACAAACATTATTCTCACGCATAAACAAAATCCAATACATGACAATTCACAAATTATAAAGAAAGTATGTCTGACTCCTATGTTCCAGCAAAACAAATCAGAGGGACATCCTCACACACATTTATTAAACTATGTCCCATGCTCCTACTCCTATGTGGATGTATACATACTAACCCTGGGCCTCAACAAATACTACTCAGAATAACTCCCATCACCTCTGCCTTACCAGCCGCAAATACTAAGTGTAGAAAATTTTAATTCATTAATTGTGGAAGCCTCAACAACAAAATAGATGAGTCCCACGTTTGTCTCAAAAAAAATAAATAAATAACATAGATGTCTGTACACTAACTGAAAGCTGACTAAATTAACCTTAAATACTGTGTATGTTCACTTCAGTAGTTATAATGTTACTCGCCTAGATAGTCCTGGATACATATGGTTAGAGAGAATGTTGTTGTTGTTTGTCTTTCGGCTTTCCCCGGTTAGGGGTCGCCACAATGGAACTCCGGTCCGCTAATGATTGGCAGTTGTTTTTTTTTTGTGTTGCCAGCCCGGCGCCCAACCTTCAACAAAGGCACGTCCATTCAACGCATGTCTTTCGAACGCCCACTCGCCCGCGGGGAGGACATGCAGACTCCACACAGAAGGCATTCCCAACCCAAACCAAGAATCGAATGGGAGAACCTCTTGCTGTGAGGCAACAATGCTACCGCTGCACCACCGCGGAAGTACAATTCTCAAAAAAAAAAAACCCTCTGCTACAAAATATTAGCCACAGTGGACATAATCTAGCCCAGCAAGATAATCATTAATATTACTCTATGTTGAAAATCTCAGCTAACTCTAGGCAGGGTTTGCCTTGCCTAAGCTGCATCTTCAAAGATTTCTACCACCACACCCAAGCCCTCTTACACCATACCCAATTAATTAAGCACATTGTAATCTAGGAGACTTAAATATCGACTTTCTTGGGCATGATAAACATTACTTCAAAAGCTTCATCTAAGACCACCACCTATAACAATTAATAGACAAGCCCTCTAGACCCAATGTAGCAACCTCAAACAACATCTTCTTACTTGTTGAGGTTGTTATAGACAATTATTTCTAGTTTTCAAAGATTTTTGACTCGTAGCTACTTCCCTTGTCTTATTTTTAACCAACTGTCAAATGTATTTACATCCCCGAACAAAAGTGACCAATGTGCAATAATGTTCACCTACTGCATTAAGAAACCATGACCACTACATAGAAAATGCCATTAAAATGTTAACTGGTCTACACAAAACAATATAATTAGTGTCAACAAAGCATCTACCTTCCTTACAAAAGGACTCTGGTACACAATGTCAGTTCTTAAGCCAAATACTCAGCCTATGAAAAGCAATGTATATCCCATAGTTAACACTAGAACTTCAGCCACTTGCCAAGGATCGAGACAGTGTCTGGAAATCCTAGAAATAATTAAAAGATTCTAGAAATAATCATAGTCAACCTATGACCACAACACCTACGTCTCCTTATGCAGCTAAAAAAAACAATCAAAAGGAAGTAAGACATTTGGCTATAGAGTAGGCAAACTACAAACTTCTGAAATCCCTGGCAGTTATGGAAAAAGGTAAACTGCGTAACTAGCTGTACAAAACCCCATAAATGTGCACAGAATATCACAGCCTCTGACCTTGTCTTAGAATTCTACAATTCCCTCCAATGTAAGGTTTCAGTCATCTCTACAAATCTACCACCACTAGAGCCTTAACTACCCCCATTTTATATTTTAAAAAAAATCACCGTAAAAACACTCTGTACAGTCACTTCCTGCTAATACCCACCATAGTCTTCCCTTAGTTCATCTTGAAATATGAAGACCTCATACTTCAGCACATGCAGTAAATTTTCAGCTGATCTCTGCCCCAGCAAATCCCTGACATATACTATCGTAAAGGTGCAAAACCCACCAGCACCTCAGATGTTAAACCCATCGCCATTCTACACCTACAGAAACTTGTAGAACAAGCTATATACAACCAGCTTACCTCTTACAGCTACAAATACAACATCTTTTTATCCCACCAATATGGTTTCATAAAACACTGGAACACTCAAAAAGCCCTAACCAACATAATACTCACTAATACAAAGGTTTCCTTACAGGAGCTCTGTTCACTGATGTCACAAAACCCTTTCAGTCAATCACACATTCCTAATCAACTCATTCATCCTTTACAGCTTTGGTTCCCCAACACTAGGCCTGTTTTTCACTTACCTAGCCAAAAGAAATTTGTCATAAAAGATAGGTGGTCCATTTCACCATTAAAGCCAATAACCTCTGGAGTCCTTCAAGGACCCATTTTAGCGCAAAATCTTTTTTGTTTTAATTTTTAGCAATTCCACCTAGCTGACCGAAAAGCATTCAATAATGTCCTATATGCTGATACTACAGCCCTTTACCATTCCTCCTTGACTCACAAGAACATACTGCATGAACTAAAAATCACCCTAAAAAATCTGTAATCATGGTTACAAAGTAAACAACTAACCACAAACCCCCAAAAGACCAAGCTAATGTTTTTTGGTATCCCGCAATAACTAGACAAACTAACTCTACACACCACTAACTTATGACACACAACCCATCAAATGTGACAACCCATCAAATGTGTCACATCTGTCAAATACTTATGGGTAACTGTTGACCTAATCTAAACCTAGCCACACATGTCAATAATCTAAAAGCAAAAATAAACTCACCACTCATTGTGCCAAAAATATCCTTCTCCCCATTTAGAATATGTGTTGCCACTATGGCCTACTCTTTCAGTAAAAACTTCAAAGACCTACAAACCCTATCAAACAAAATATGCAATTTATGCTCTAGCCCCTAAGGAATGAACATGACCTTGTTGCTCTCTAGTAAGCCAATTAACTCTCCATAAATGAAAGCAGAAATAGCACTCTATGTCTTATCTCAAAAAACACTCCCCCACCCCTCTCCGGAATAGATTTATCATAAAAGAGATCCCTTACCAACTTCAGTCATAATCAATCATGTCCAAACTCACTGTCCTCAAATGTATGCATAAATTCAGAGAGCAACTTCTTACCCACCTATAAAACAAAGCCACCTGCATTTGCTTAACTCATCCTCAGATAATATAAACTCACCAAGCATACTTGTTCCTCTATTAATGCAAATATATTGCAGCTCCATAGTTTTAACTCCATTTGGGACATACTACTTAACTATTCCAAATATTAAACTAAATACAAAAAAAAAACTATGCAAAAATAAAACAAGGCGAGGAAAACTGACAACCGGATCATAAAAACAGTTCAACATTTATTAAATTAGCACTTTCATCCACTGACAATAGTGAACTTCTTCAGATTAAAACCAACCTCTAAATGCCTACATTTACAGAACTTCAATTAACTATTCTTATTACATAACAACCCCCCCCCCATTTTATTACGAAAGCACCACATTCTTTTCAGTTTGTAATCCTTCTTGTATTATCTAAAACCATAAAAAATCAATAAAAAAATCAATTGATTTTTTATGGTTTTAGATAATACAAGAATGTTTATAAAGAACGAAAGAGTTAATTAAATACATTTTGTAACTGGTTTTATGATCTGGTGGTAAGTTTTCCTTGCCTTTTTGTTTATTATTCCAAATATTAGCCCTAACGCCCCTCCTTTCTCTACCTCTCCTCTTTCCCACCAAAACAGTTCAACGTACAAGTCACCACCTATCTCCCGTTCCTTTACAAGTATCTACTCACTTTACTTCTTGGAATGTTATACATAGGTAAATAATGCAAGTTCTGCTTCTGTTTTTACAGTACTAGTCTGTATATAATAAGGGTCTATTAGCTTCTTGTTATAAATTACATAATACTGTACTCTGAGCAGCCAAGACTGTAGTATATACTATTTCTTCATTTTGATCATCTACTGTATTACCTTTCATATCCTTAGAGTAATTCCTGGACTGAGGCTAAATTGGCCATTTTGGATTAATCCACTCCTTCATTCAGTAGCTATTAGTGTAATGCACCATGCTACACAACATGGTAGTACAAAAGCATATGCAATTTGGGAACGTTTCTGTACTGCTGGAGAGACCTGCTGCATCAGTGGATGTGGAGTGAGGTACAGAGTTGGCAGAGGAAATGGCTACAGCAGTACCCTCTACAAGGCCAAGGCAGGCGCAGTACATTCATTACAATATGTGTGTATGCATGTTACTTTCTCTCTGTATCTTGTGGAACTATTCTCCCAGGTCCTCTGCTGTAAAGGAGATTTCCACCCATTTATACTTTCCCAGTCAACAAAAGCAATAAATAAATAAGTAAATTGTGGAACTAGCATGGAGATGGCAGCTGGTCCACAAGTACGAGCCTTGATAAGAGAAGACAGAATAACACTGGTCCATGCAGTAACACACCCATGCTATGCATTAGAGTTATTTACTGGCCACATGTACATCAGATGTTACCAACACACCTCAGATCGGTAAGCAGGGCACAGACATCATCATTTGGGTTTTGGCATAGTGACGGTGGTGGTGGCAATGCTATTGAATAGGAAAGGGTGATAATAAATGAATTTAATGGTTACTTAGGTGGATAGCAGGTGAGGGAACTCAGGGATTATATATTTCTTTCAGTGGCAGGGTGAAGCTTCCATGTAGTGAACTTTGTCCAGGTGTACTCTGTAGCCCTGCAGTTTCAGAGATGGAGTGGATTGTATAGCACATTCGGAGTATATACAGGAACCTTGATGCAGCTCCCCATATTGGGAACCAATAGATGAATGCCATTTGCAACCCTGATGAGAGCCACAGCTAAGGGTGTCATTTTGACAGCAAACAGGGGTAGAGATGGAGTGGAACTGTCAGAACCAGAGTGGATGGCCTTGTGAGATACACCAGGGGTGAAGCCAGATGAGCATAAACAGCCACAGACATCAGGTTGGCCCCACCCCAGTGTAGTAGCTGGTAGAGATTTGAAATGTCAGGACCTGCTTACATATGCTAAGTCAAAGAAGGCTATTTCTCAGAATATTTCCTTTCCTCTGAGGTATAGTGAACTTGGAGTTGGTATATATAAGTTTGGAAATGTGGGGAACTTGTTTTCCACATCAGGGGTATGGGGGGGGGTTTGTCCCCTTACGGAAAAAAAAGCATGTTTAAAGGAGAAGAGTGATGTTCGATATTTGCCCTTCTGCATTTTTGGTCTTTTTCTTTGATGTGTCAGCACTCAAAGTTACAAAGGGGGAGTTTTCAATAGAGAGCTGTGGTAGATGTCAGGACCACGAGTGATAGTAGCACTTTTTCCCAAACGGTGTATGCCATCTGAGTAAATGGCCTGTGGCCATCTTCTTCACATTCAGACCCCTGCACAGCTATGGCCAGTATGGTCTGCAAGAGGCATAAATGCTGGTTCTTGCCCCATGCCTCATGGATACACCATTGGATGCCATGTTGACTATCCATGACCTGATCATGCTTGTATGCTTCAAATCTCTACATGCCATGTTATTCTGAATATGCTACAGGTTATAACACAGTCCATGCAGCTGTTGTATGTTCTTATGCAGGTCTCACAGCATGATCATCATGTCTACCATGGTGTATGTAATGGCTGTCTGTGCCTGGATCACTGACCTGCACATCCTGTAACTGATGTCACTTGTGGTATCCAGGTCATAGAAAGGCCTATAGTCATGGCAGCAATGGCCACTATCATGCTTCTCCCATATGGTGGGGTGCATGGTTACCATATGTGATGGCTGTGACTCCTGTAGCTTGAGTGGGACTCACACTGACAAGGCAGCCAGTGCTAAACATAGGTTATTCTGGAACTTCAACCTGCCCGTCTGCCATTACTGCATATGTTGTGGAGGTGTGGGTGACCACCAGTATTGGAATTATTGACAGTTCCACTTTGTTATCTGACTGTACCATGTGCACATTGCCAGCATTATCAACCACATGTAATTTTTTGACTTCAGGCTTGTGCCATCCTGCTGTGCTAGATTGTCCACCTGCAGAACCTTTGAAAGCATAACAACTGTGGCAGTACAAGAGTATATGCCTCACAGCCCCCAACCCATAGCACATATACTGGTATATGCCAATTATGTGACTGACATATGGGCACATACATGCTTTATGGCAGAGGTTGTTAAATTTTCTGTCTTGTTATACCTGAAGAACAGATGCTTTTGCTAAATAATGCCTTTTCAATGTGGTTCAGTGTACAATTTGAAATATTCTTGCTATTGCTAACCTGGTCCATCCCCTACAGACATCTGTGAGGTTGTCACCAACTCAGCTCCTACATTCAAGCCACCGCCAGGTATGAGGATTTTCTCATTTGCCACAAACAGGTTACTAGAAGAGCTTCCAAATCTGTGAGTCATTTCTGTTTTGGTGGTCCACTTCCTGTAGTGGAACTGTCCATGGCAATGTCTCATACCTTGGTGTTTGCATGTAGTACCATATTAGTGACCATGCGACACACCTGAATTTATGTCTTAAATCAGTCGCTGCCAAACCTGGTCCTGCAAAGCCTTGCTAGTTTTGATTTGTATGTAATATCCATGCCATACGTGCATGTAGGGCCTGCAGTAATACCTCTTCATTTGGGTGGTGGACTTCATCAGCCATTACTACTCTCATAGGTCTATGAAAAGATGTGTACACCTGTGGATTACACGTCAGTCAATGTGTTTGTGTATGACTACCCCTGGCTGACTCCTACGTCTCAGCGTTCCCCCCATTTCCACCTGGTGGCCACAAACTAGTCTGCTTTTGTGCTGTGAAAATTCCTACCCTAACCTGTCCCATACTGACAGCAGCCAATGGACAAGTTATCACTGCCTTCCTTTGTGCTGTACTGTTTTCGTGGCCTGTAGCATTGTTCAAATCTTGTGCCTCCCCCATTCTTTTACATACATTGCCATGTGCTGACCTATGTACTTGTTTTTCCTGTATTATATATTATGTCATTGTGCACAAGCTACAGTGTGACCCCACATTGACCATATACCTGTCATACCCTTGTGCTATATTCTCTGTCATGATGAGGTGCTACAGCTGTACATTCATTTCACACAACATTGTGTTATGTTTTCTGTCACAACAGCCACCCCTCCCAAGCTTGACATTCATCTATCATGCCCTTGTGCTATGTCCTTTGTCAAGGTGAGCTCCCTAACTCCAAGCTTGACAGTCATCTGTTATCCCCTTGTGCTATATTTTGTTATGGTGAACACACCAGCTGGACATTCACATCTCACAGAATAGTTGCAAGTTTATGTGGCACCCAATGCAGTTCCCCAGTCTGGATTCCCCTTTAGTTCTTTGTTGAGGAGCAAAAAATGGTCCTTTTCTGCTCTGAAATTCTAGCAGACCACCAAATACAAATGTAACAAGCAGCTTGCTACAGTTAAAATGCCACACATGAAACCCTTAGTGCTTCAGCACTGCTTCAGCTTTGGCATCTGCAGATGGCACACTCTAACTCCTTGTGCCCATGGCAGCTGTCCCTTTCACTCCATCCTGGCTATGCCTCTGATTTAATAGCCTTGCGCTATTCTCTCCACAGTTAGACATTTAGCTGTCATGCCCTTGTTCTATGCTCTTTGCAATGGTGAGCCCCATCCCCCATAACTGGACATTCACCTGTCATACCCTTGTGTTATGTTACTTCACCCAGTCTAGTGGTTCCTATCTGTCCTTATTAATGTCATACACCATGGGCTCTCAGTGCAGTGCAAAGGTACATTACCAAGCATCTTGTTTTATTTTGCTATTCTTATCTAACAGTTCAAAACCTTCTTCCTTGAAATCTTATTCTTGATTTGCTTATCTTAATGCAGTCATCAACAATAGAGCAACCATGTTTTTATCATACTGAAATGGTCTTCATAATGCGGCAGTTATGACAATGAGATAATATAGCATCATCATCTTGAATCACTGCTATTATGCATTGTGGTATCACACATTAGAAGCATTACAATGTTCATCCCCACCCTTCCCTGGACAAATGGCACACGTGCAAACTATGTTCATTCATGGAGCCTCAAATCCTTCAGCCTCATCACTTTGCACTAGTGATACTTTTGCTAGCGCACTTTTTTTGTCTGTGATGTCCAGACATAAGGCTGTGTACATGGGGCTACCATTTCACTCTTCTTGAAGACTAATAGTGGGGATACTGTCTCTTTAGGTAGTGGATTTAGCAAGGATCCTGCCTGGTGCAGCCAGGGAACAAAGACATTCTGCACCTACTGCAAAAGGGCATTCATGAACACCTGCTGAGACATTATGATGGCCCGTTATACAAATGAAATGCCTGGTACGTGCTTGCTGGGACAGTTATTGATGCCACTCTGGTCAGCAGTGCAGGCATTACAATAATATGTAGCAGAAGTGGCATCCCAAACTGTTCTGCCAGTGACAGTCAGTAGTTACTGACAGTATGAAAACCTTTTATAGTAAGAACACTATCTGACTTTCTTGCCTATTGTCTATTTATTTGCTTACCTTATTTTCATGGGGTCACCGTGTACTGAATTGTCCCTGTCTCCTTTTACAGCAGCCAAGGAGAGAGAGTTTAGCAGGGATGCCTGTCTCAAGAGGGTTGAGAGGCCATCTTGTCAGAAGGGTATATATATACCAATCTGCATTGTGCAATTGCAAATCAGTTTGTAACGTGTTATATTTATTCTATCTCTATTTATTGCTCATCCTTCAAGAAATCTACCTGTGGTGCAGGTTATGGAGCAGCAGTGAGCACATAGGAATGCACCAGCTGACTCACTTAGTGCTCAGAACCAGCAGTTTTCAGTCCTGCCCCTCAGCAGGGAGATGAAGGTCACCTTGCTGAATGTGACTTTGGGGTCTTTCTGTTGGCTTCTGTGGTCACCTCTCAGGAAGGAGGCAGAGATTCATCTTCTGACAGTGGCCAGGAGGACCTCCCTGGCTAAGCAGCATCAGTTGTGGCAGCAGGTAACTGGACCTCAGCTTCCCATACAAGCTCATTGTTACCTTCCATATCTGGTCTCCTTTTAGAAGATATAAAATGCACATCTCTTAAAAAATATGCCCTTCCTTCCCTTCCCCTAACCTTTCTTTCTCTAAAGTTATTCTTGTTTGGGTTCCTCTACTTGATATTCCTCTTTTATGCCTTTACCATTTCCTCTTTTTCTTCTCACTTATATAATACATTGTTTGCATTTTGATGTGCTGGCTATCTGTGGCTGGGTAACAGTGCCCAAGTTGCTGTCATGATGTATTTCACTGTGCATATGAACTCATGCTGGGCACATGACTACTCATAGTCCAACCCCATCACCACTGTCCAGTAGTCTACCACTGCCAGTAATGCAGATGTTTTAATTTACTGTGCAGCCTGTTTCTCAGAATGCCTGCATTATGTTGGTCTTACTACATACCTAAGCAGCATCAAGCCATGTCTCACTACATAATCCTTGGTGTATAGAGCTACACTTTGGCATTGCAAATGTTTCTGTTTACTCCCATTTTGTCTGAAGTGCTGGAAAGGTTCATTTCTTGCCCAGGAGGCCATTTTTAATACAGAAGTTGTAATCATCCTTTGTCACAGTATTGTGTAATATTACGGTTATAGGTGGGTCTTGTAGGTGGTAATCTGAAAATCTCTGATCTAATATTTCAAAAATGTCCAAATTTTATAGTCTGAGTTGAAATTTGTAAGGGGAGAGTGA
Organism: Protopterus annectens; assembly: GCF_019279795.1. Classification (NCBI taxonomy): domain Eukaryota; kingdom Metazoa; phylum Chordata; order Ceratodontiformes; family Protopteridae; genus Protopterus; species Protopterus annectens. Next base: position 1,836,766,842 of record NC_056735.1, read on the forward strand.
AAAGATGGAATTATACTGAAAACACTGTAATCCTAACTTTATTGTATAACCCGTCTGTAAGGAAAGAAGGTGGTGCCCCTGCTGCTCTTTATTTCTAGTAGGACTGTGCAGGAATAAGACTACAACAGTGGGTGGGTAATATGTCAGATTTAAAATCGCATGTCGTTTCTTTCTGATTTCAAGGATGAAAAACTATCTTTGTATTTTTTTAAGAACAGGATACTGTAGAGTGGGCTTCCACCAGTGTCCTTAGACTGGGAGGTCTGCAGTAGGACATTGTGCACCTTAAACATTTATTGAAATGTGAACATGAACAGGTGAGGGTAGCACATTAGGTGGCTGGATTTAAACCATACTACTGTTACAATGAAAAAATGAAAATGCTATTCATATTTTACATAGAGGACAACAGGAGATTTGCTATCCTCTAGCTTATACCTGAGGACTATGCATTGGCAATGGAGCATCATTTTAAAAGAATCCATGTAGTAGTAGGGAGCAGACTACAAAGGGGTGCATATAGATGGCTCTGCATTACTTGAACACTACTACTAAAGCAATGTGTGCTACCAAAAATCAGAAACAATGTCCTTTTAACTTCTATACAGATTGTTGTATTATTCCTTGGGTCAGCTTTCTCTACAGTCTTGCAACATGTATCTTTTGGTAAACCAAGGAAACAGAAAGAAGAAATGACTAAGGGAAAAATTCAGTTCCCAAACTACTATTTTTACTTTGAATTACATTATGTAAATTTGTGTGTAATGTTCAGAAAAAAAGACAAGCCATTTGTGTAGTTAATTATACCTCAAAACAACTAATAACTGAGTGGTAATCTCTTAGCTGTGACAGTCACTAATAATACATAGTCTATAGACACCAGTACATAAGAGAAGCAGATTGGAATCAGCATTGTGAATTGTGACCAATCCTTTGGGTGCCAGTGTTAACAGACTGTTCACCAAAACAAAATTAATAACACATTTATTTATTTCTTTGATGTTGTTTTGCTTGCTGGATAAATCCAAATGAATTAAATTGTTTTGTTATAGAACTAACCTGGACAGAAGAACTCTACAAAACTATGCATCGAGGGAATACAATCAAGACCGTGGCATACAGCATATCATCTATAGCAGTGTAGAAAATCAGTCACTTAACATTATCCATAGAGGTCAGAACCTAGATGTAATAAAGAATGAATCTGTAGCCACTTAAAATAAAATGCACGCCAAACTCAGATAACTCTGCTGAATATGTGGAAATGTATACCACCAAACAATACCAGCATGTAAACAGATGCAGCCATTCCTTGCAGAAACAAGTGCAGGGCAGACATCAGAAATAAAACCCCCACTCATCTGGTGGAATTATAATATCAATAAACTATACAACAAAAGGAAGAGAATTTTGGCCAAAAGTAAGATAAGTAATAACCAGAATTTTATTGCTCTCATCGGTAAATTAAACGACCTCAGGTGCCAAACTAAACCAGACAAAACCAAGTTTGGGGTGCAAATAGCCAGCTAAGACAAAGACAATCAGAGGAACATTTTAGTTTTATTCATAATCGCAGGAGAACAATGCAGCAATGCACTGAAATTATTGGAAATGATCTTACCTTCAATGAAGCTGAATATATAGCTAACCTACTGGCCAATAAATTCAGCTCAAACTTTATCCATCTCTCTGCTCCCATCCACCTAAAACCAGTGTGTCCATAGCTATCAAACAACACCAAGTCCTTAAAGCAACACCAAAAGCAAAAAAAAAAAAAAAATTGCATTGATGAGTCCTGACAACGTCCCAGGATGCATCCTGAATAGAATAAAGCACTATTTAGCCACTCCTCTAACAACACCGTACAACCTCAACCTCCATACACTTTGTGTAACAAGTGAAAGGATAGCAGCAGCAGTCATCCTTATGCATAAGGGAGGATCTTCTGCAGATCTAAGTAATTACAGACCCATTAATCTGACCAGCCTCATATGCAAAACCATGGAAAGGCTTATCAGGGAATTAATAAGGTTAAAGGGAACCTCCAAACACTGGGCAAGTCTTAGTTCAAATTTAACAAAGGCAGGTCATGCTTAACCTGGTGGACTTTTTTGAAAAAGTCACCAAAGCAATGGACGAAGATAAAACAGTACACACTGCCTTTCTCAACCTAGCCAAAGATTTTGACACAGTCCCCTATTCAGGAATAGAAGAAAACTAAATAAACTAGGAAGAAACCCCTATGACACCTGCTGCATTGCCAACTGGCTCACACATAGAATGCAGGAGACCAAAATAGCAAAAACTACCTCCACAAAAAGACCAGACACCAGTGAGGTCCCCCAGGGCTTTGTGCTGGGACTGCTCTTGTTTGCCATCTACTTCTCTAAAGTAAAAGCCAATACCAAAGGGTGCTGGCTGACTAAATTTGCAGATAACTGCAAGCCAAGAGCAGTTAACAAATCTCCAAAAGACTTTGCCATCATACAGGAATGTTTGTCCTAAACAAATAAGTGGTTCCAGAATCATGGACTAAAGCTAAATGCCAAAAAATGCATTATCATATTCTTTGGGAAGTTGCCCATCCAAGGGAGCTACCTACTGATAACATGCTCCTAAGAGTAGACCCAGTTGTTTGGGACTTGGGAACTTATGTGGACAGCAACTTAACATTTGGCCAACATGTGTCCACCATGGTAAAGAAGTCCTTCTATGTTGTTCAACTCATAAATAAAGGGAATGCATATGGGTCAAAGGATTTCATTGCCACCCTTCATCTAGCCCTCATAAGGCCAGTCATTGAGTATAAACACCCCCTTTGGTATGTATCTGTTCAGACAAATGCAAGAACTGGAACAACAGTAGAAATACTTTACAAAAAGGATATAAGCCTTAAGTAGTTTGCCCTACATAGCCCATCTAAATGCCCTGCCACTATACTTACTATCTTACAAACTTTTAAGAGGTGACCTGTGTCTGACATAAAAGGTATCCTCCAACCCAATACTGATGGACCTATTACACATCAGCGAGTCAAATGGCATCAGAAATACTCAGTCAGGGGATCTAAACCATTTCTGTAACATTAACAGAATGGTTTGAGGGGACAGATACATACCCCTTAGAGAATTCCCCAGCTCTGGAACAGACACCCTGAAACAAAGTTTATCCCAGTCCATATGCGGTCGCAACTTAGATCTAGATCTAGGAAATTTGCCCCAGGGCTGTCCCCATAGTACTAATGGACAGAGGCAGCTGCTAAATGCTTTATCTCACATTTGGGGTACCTCTAAATATCTACGGTATCACCCTAGTTATTATCAAAAGGTGAAATATAAATCTAGACCTTGGAATAGATAAGATTACTCTAGACATCAAATGTGGTACTTCAATCCTAGCATCTAACAGGAAAATTGGATAGGCTTAAAAATGGCCCACAAGGGTTGTTGCTCTAGTACTAACCTACGAATCTACATTAAACAACATTCAATATATTCCTCATGACAATGTTAAAAAGCACATCATTGCAATATTGAAATGAAGTATCCCCTCTGAAGAATGAAGAGTGGCACAGCAAAGTTTTAACAACTTTTAAAAGCTGTCTTACCTTCTGCCTCAGTTCCTTGTGAACTGATTATGACCCTTATCCATCCCTAGCATGAGACCTGATCTTAGCCGTACCTATCAAGCTTGCCTTTTTCTTGATCTTTGAGCATAATCAGGGTGCTCCATAGAATACATAAGTGTTGTGCATGTTTATCACCTATGTTCAAATGACCTATAGGTAACTGGGTTGCATTTAGTGGGCAAATCCTTTTTACTTAGGTATTCTACTGTATTGCACCAGGCAGTTCTCCATTCATTTCATCTGGTATGTATTATTATTATATTACATAACAATTGTAAACTGGTTAGATGTCTTTCTATAGGCACATTCTGAGTATCCTACTATTCACAGTAGGTGCAATCTTAGGTATGTTTACTCTGTGCCTCACATTATGCCTTACAACATCTAAAGACTGCATATATTTAATTTAATATGCTGTTGTTGCTTACTTTGTATACTTAGTTGTTTATAATCTAATTGGGTCATGGCTAATAAAAGTCACCTGTGGTCAACTTCATCCACTGCATTAATAAAACAATTGGCTAGCTTTTTGCCATGCTAAATGTTTTATCAGCTTTTAAAGGCTTTGAAAGCTGACATGAAAACTGGTAAAACTTTTCATGCTCCTATGTTTTTTTTTTCTGTTACTAGTAGTATATGGAGTATTCAACGAATTGTGGTTAGGTCTCATCGATCATAACTTTTTTTAAGTGGTCTCAATGAATATCAAGAAATACCTCTCAAGCTTTGTTCGAGAGGTGCATTTCTTGTCATCTATGTCTCAAACACATAATTAGTTGGTTATGATTTGATACCTGATCATAATCCTATATGTAGTGCATGGAGTGCCTCAATTGCATTCTGAATTTAGGAAACAACAACTTTGTTAAGGACCTTTCAGATGTAAACAAATGCTTAATATTTTGTTAATCATGGTTAAGCTCAAATATTTTGCTAGAACCAAAATAGCGGCCACCACAAAACAGCAATGAAATATTAAAACAGTTGAAACAGCTGTAAAATACTTCAGGCTAACACACTTATTTTTTGTGTGTGGTATCACAAAGTGTATTTCAGATTTTAAAGTTGTAGATCAAAGATACACTTTTGTTTCTGATTACCCTGTGAAATGCAGTGCAAAGTTTTTTTTTTTTTTTTTTTTTTTTTTACAGCTTTCAAAGCTGCAAAGCACCACACTCTCCTACATTTTTTCTCTTTGTCTTATAGTAGATTGGGGCAGCTAAAGTTCCATTTACTGCAAAATCATATTTGGCAGGACAAGTGGTTATGACTTTCAAAACCATGAAATGCTTAGAATACAAACACCCCCCCTTGCTCTTTCTCTGTAACTGGTTGTGTACGGAGCAGGTCAAGCTTCCTGCACTGTAAAGAATTATGATCGTCTCTCTCTAGTAACAACTAAGTTATAACTGGTTATATATGGAGCAGGTCAAGCTCCATGCACTGTAAATAATTATACTCGGTTCTCTCCAGTAATAACTATGTTGTTATATGTTATTAAAAACAGATGTCAAGATTAACCAGGTTGTGGATGGCGATTCATTACTGAGAATAAGCAGAAGAGCAGGATAAGTTATTTCTTACACTTATTTAATTGAATTGCACTTCTGTAACACTTATAATTGTGCTATACAGTTAATCTAATACATTTTGCACTGTTATAAAGCTTTTTTACTGTTTAACTGCATTTATGTAATGTGTTATACTGTTTTAACTGTATTTTTCATTGCTAGATACTGTTTCATTACTCTAATTGCATGTTTACTGAATTACTTAACTGTAAACTGCCTTTTCATACTGAGAGTTGTATTTTCTGTTTGTGAGTGCTCCATCTATGCTTTTTTGTGCATTTTTGATTTTTTGAGGTTTCTGTGTTCTAGTCTGGTATCATATAACTGATTGGTTTGCAGTTAAAAGCATTCTCTAGAGTATCCTTGCTCCTTTATCCGTTTAAAACTTTCATTTAGTGGCTACAGCTAGTAGCTGTAATAGTGTGCATTACTATAATTGCATTTTTATTTAATCACTAAACTGTAAACTGCTTTTTCATACTGAGACTTGTATTTTCTCTTTGTGAGTGCTTTTTCTATGCATTTATTGTAAGGTTTCTGTGTTCTGCTCAGGTGGCATAATCTTGATAGAGGCCTGCTGTTGTCCAGGCCTGGTAGTTTTGTTTGTTGAGTTTCCTGTGTTTCTGGTAGCCATTTTCTGGTGATAGTCTGTTTTCTTCATTATTATAGAGAGTAACAGGGTTTCCTGACCTTCTGTAGCATGAGTGATTGGGTAATAGCAGGGGCTAGTAAGACTGAATAGTAATTCGATCTTCTTGATTCTTCCATCCTTTCTGGTATATAAACCCTGTGTCTGCAAAAGGCTGAGCTTGTATTTACCAAGCTGTGGATGGTGATTCATTACTGAGATTAAGCAGAAATTCCTTAAGATTCCAAGAGCAGGATAAGTTATTTATTACACTTATTTCATTGAATTGCACTTCTGTAATGCTTATAATTGTGCTATACAGTTAATCTACTACATTTTGCACTGTTATAAAGCTTTTTTTTCCTGTTTCACTGTATTTATGTACTGTTTTATACTGTTTTAGCTGTATTTTTCACTGCTAGATACTGTTTCATTATTCTAATTGCATGTTTACTGAATTACTTAACTGTAAACTGCTTTTTCATACTGAAAGTTGTATTTTCTGTTTCTGAGTGGTCTATCCGTGCTTTTCTGTGCATTTTTGATTTTTTGAGGTTTCTGTGTTCTAATCAGGTATCATATAACTGATTTGTTTGCAGTTAAAAGCATTCTCTAGAGTATTTCTCCCTTATCTGTTTAAAACCTTCATTTAGTGGCAACAGCTAGTAGCTGTAATAGTTTCATACCCCCTTCCATATTGTTGTCTTGTTCTTATACTTGGTGGCTTTCAGTTGCCCACCCATACTGTATATTTGATCTGGGACACTCCTCCCAGTCTAGTGTCATTAGTTCATTCTACTTAATAGAGTGAGAACATTTGTGAAGGCCAACCCACTTAGATTCTTAGCCTTGAATTATCTTATAGCTTTCTCCTTTTCCACTTTACTAAAAAAAAAAAAATCTAAGCTTGTTTCCCCCCCTTCCTGTAACAAGTCTAGTCCAGATACAGATTTGCTGCATCCAGGACTGTTTGTAAGCTCCTAAGGCCCCAAAACCTTTCTGTGTTGGAGGGAAGCCTTCTAGCTTATCAGTGGGAGTGTTGACCACTAGGTAGCCTATCTACCACATAAGGAGTGGTGTCTGGCCCAGAAATTTTATTTATTGTCCATTTGGGCAGTTTTTTCCATCTCTCTCAACTTTCTGATTTAAAAGCCCACATTTGCAGTTGTTTCCCCCCTTTCCTGTAACTAGTCAAGTCCAGATACAGATTTGCTGTATCCAGGACTGCTTGTAAGCTTCTGAGCCCAAGAACATAAAATAAAAAATCCAAACTTATACGTGGAAACACCAGTTTAATAGGACACAACACAGAATCCCAATGACTAAGCGCTTTCACCATAGCAATGGCTTCATCAGAGTGCTGTTGGGTGGTACAAACAAAATTTAAATACCATGAAATTCTATTACCCAGCCAATCAACATTCAATGACATCATCACAGCACATTTAAATTTAAATAAACAGGTGACAAACTGTAGTACAAAATATTATCTACTCAAAATCTAAAATGTATAATATGTAAAAAATACATTTTGCTAAAAGATGCTGAAAATTAAATCTGTACTTGAATTAAACTCAAACACAGATCTTAAAAATGTGTAAGACCTTTTTATGTACAAAAATGTGAGACACGTTCATAGCTTAGTTGCTTTAGTCTTAAGCCTGGGGAGAATGGCAATACTGTCATTAAGTCCCAGTGGATGAGTGGCATTTAATCTAAGTTGCCACATAGTCTCCAAATTTTCCACCTTGTGCTTTAAATCACCCCCTCTTTCATTGCATTTCACCCTGACTATAACAAAACAAATGATTTTTTTGAAATTGGCACAGTTTAAGCTATGCCTATAAAATGCATTGTGGACATCTTTGATTCTGATGGCCCTGACATGTTCAGCAATACTCTCCCTCAATTTATGTACAGTTTTACCAACATAAAAATTTGTGCAACTGGTGCAGGTTGCCACATACACTAACATATTAGTGTTGCAACAACACCTACCTGGGCAAGCTAATGTACGATTCTACCCAGTGACAGACACATAAGGGCCATCATTGATGTACTTGCATGCCCTAAACGCTCCACATTTGTACATTCTAGAAATCAAGGCTTTACTAGATGGATTTTCCATAATATCTTTTACATTCCTCCCTTGACTGTACACTATCTTTGGTTTGGGTCCTAAGATCTCCTTACATGTGTCTGTGAGACCCAAATGCCATGCATTATTGAACACCAAAACAATATCCTAAGCAAGATGATTATACCTAAGAACCATTACAGCAGAAACATCAACTGAATCTTGAAGAGACTTCACAGGAAGCCCTGCACCAAGAATAGGTTGGTAAAGGGTATTCCTTTTCTTCAAAATCTCATGCTTAATCCTCAGAATAAGTTTTAAGGTATAACCCCTATCTAGGAACATACCCACAAGTTGGAACAGCTTTTTTTAAATATGTCAGGGTTACTCACCAACCTGGACAACCTAACCATCTGCCCCTTGATGATACCCTTCTTCTGATGGTGAGGGTGACAGCTGCTGTAATGAAGCACTGAACTGGAAAAGGTTTTCTTCCTGTGGATACTACTTTCCAAAACTGTGCCATCAAATTTAAGATTAATGTCCAAGTAGTTAATTTCACTTGGATGCCAGGAGTGAGTAAACCTGAAAAAATAGTGGTACTGTTGACAAACTCAAGGAACAAATTGGCTTCCTGTTCATTTCCCTTCCATAGAATGAGAATATCATCCAAAAATCTGTTATATAACAGAATTTTGGACATAAACCTAGAGGTGAAGACAAAACTTTCTTCCCAAAACAGGAGCACTAAATTAGCAAAAATTGGGGCACATTTTGCTCCCATAGCTACTCCCGCTGTTTGTTGGTAAATTTCCCCTTCAAAGAGCAAGAAATTATTTCTTAGGACAATTTCCATTAAATCAACCAATAAACTGATTTTAGTCCTGTTACAGGTTTTACTGTTTAATAGACCTTCCCTAAAGAAGTCTAAACCCTCTTTGTGGGGTATTGTAGTAAAATAATTGATCACATCAATATTGCGGAAAGAAAATGGCACTGATAAGTCCACACCCCTAAGTCTTTCCAAGCAATGCCAAGAGTCCCTTAAAATGTATAACACAATGAACTCCAGGAATTAGACTGCAGATATTTTATAATATTTTATTCCAAAACCATTTTCTTCACTCCAATGCTCTTCACTCTAGCGCCTCGGCTACAACATAGCCTTTAACAGAGTACATCCATTTTCTAAAAACAGTCATCTTATATATTAACCTTAAAACAGTTAAACAATTATTAAATTAACTTAAAATACTTATTTTTTTAAAAAGTTCATTAAACAAAACAATCCACGCACACAGTATATAAAGGAATTGCTCCTGTTTTGTCTAACTAATAATATTTTTATGTTCGATGGAATTTTATATAGGCAGAAGTAAGGCACAGCCATGGGGGTTGCTTTCGCCCCCATGTATGCAAATTTATTTATGGGCCTGGTAGAAAATCATCATATTTATAAAAGCAGGTTTTACAATTTATTTGTACTTGATTATTGTAGATTTATAGATTACCTGATTTTTATATGTAAGGAAGGAGGAGAACAGGTGGATGCATTTGTGAATTATTTGAATGACAATGAATTTGCTATTAAATTTGAAGGATTGCAAATAGGGGTGAAGGTTAATTATGTAGATATTACATTAGAAGTACTTGATATAGGAGCTATTAAAACTCACATCCATAGAAAATTTGATCAGCCTAATTTTATTTTTCATGCCACCAGCTGTCATCCCAAACATACTCTGACAGCGATTCCATATGGTGAGCTACTTAGAGTAAGCAGGTTATGTAGTGATATACGAGAACGAACAGAGGAAATTGAAAGAGTAGCAGTAATGTTTAGTAAAAGGGGCTACGCTGACAGCATAATCAATGAAAGTTTAAAAAGGATAAATCATAAAGGAAGGGTTTTACTGTACAAAAACAAAAAGGTAGTAGTTTGATAACTAGACAGTGTCCGGATCAAAATGAAGAAATATTTTATGTGTCGGTGTATAATTTATTTTCAGCTACCGAAGAAAAACTGCTATCTGAATATTGGAACTTTCTGAAAAAGAGATTTCTGCCCTTCAGAATGTAAGATTGCATTTCTCATATAAAAGAGGGCGTAGTATAAAGGACTTTCTAGTGAAAGGAGCTTGCAAAAGATCACAACTTAAAATTATGAAGGAAGTACCCATTGTGGGTACGAAAAAGTGTGGCAAATGTTCAATATGTCAACATATAGTACCTGCATTTCCCATGATTAATGGTAAAAAGTTTCAAACAAATGGAGTTTTTACATGTAAAAGTAAGGGGGTAGTGTATACTTTGAGCTGTGAATGTCAAACGTTATATATAGGAGAGACAAAAAGGTGTTTGAACGAAAGAATAAAAGAACACATCAGAGATATTAAAAATCAAAAGGATATTAGGTCAGTAGCAAAACATTTTAATATGAAACATCAGGGTAATTTGGAGAGTTTAAGGGTTTCAGTTTTAGAACAGGTAAAGGATGAATTTCTAAATGAAGAAAGTATTAAATATTTTTGAAGAAAAAAAGAATCCATTCGGATACTGAAATTTAATACATTACAGCCAAGAGGTATAAATAAGAAACGTAATTGGAAGAGTTTTGTTTAATGAACTTTTTAAAAAAATAAGTCTTTTAAGTTAACTGAATAATTGTTTAATTGTTTAAAGGTTAATATATAAGATGACAGTTTTTAGAAAATGGATGTACTCTGTTAAAGGCTATGTTGTAGCCAAGGCACTAGAGTGAAGAGCATTGGAGTGAAGAACATTGGTTTTGGAATAAAATATTATAACATTTCTGCAGTCTAATTCCTGGAGTTCATTGTGATATATATTATTACTTAGTTTGGTGGTTTTTGGTAGTCTCTTAAAATGTGCCCAAATTCACCCAACACTGTTTTAGTACATGCGTCAACAAAGGCTGACAATTGTTCAGTTTTGGACCCTCTGGCTGCCACAATAGGCCTAAAGGGAGGATTAGAAATAGGCTTATGTGTCTTGGGTATACTGAACATAACCAGTATAACCAGATGTGGAACAGATAGATACAAGGATAGTGTACAGTCGAGGGAGGAATGTAAAAGATATTATGGAAAATCCCTCTAGTAAATCCTTGATTTCTAGAATGTACAAATGTGGAGCGTGTAGGGCATGTAAGTACATCAGTGATGGCCTTTATGTGTCTGTCACTGGGTACAATAGTACATTAGCTTGCCCAGGTAGGTGTCGTTGCAACATTAATATGTTAGTTTATGTGGCAACCTGCACCAGTTGCACAAATTTTTATGTTGGTAAAACTGTAAGTAAATTGAGGGAGGGGAATTGCTGAACATGTCAGGACCATCAGAATCAAAGCTGTCCACAATGTATTGTATAGGCATAGTTTAAACTGTACCAATTTCAAAAAATTCATTTTTTTTTGTTATAGACAGGGTGAAATGCAATGAAAGAGGGGGTGATTTAAAGCTCAAGGTGTAAAATTTGGAGACTATGTGGCAACTTATATTAAATGCCACTCATCCATCGGGACTTAATGAGAGTATTGCCATTCTCCCTATGCTTAAGACTAAAGCAACTAAGATATAAACGTGTTTCACATTTTTGTACATAAAAAGGTCTTATACATTTTTAACATCTGTGTTTGAGTTTAATTCAAGTACAGGTTTAATTTTTCAACATCTTTTATCAAAAAGTATTTTTTACATGTTATACATTTTAGATTTTGAGTAGATAATATTTTGTACTACAATTTGTCAACTGTTTGTTTAAATTTAAATGTGCTGTGATGATGTCATTGAATGTTGATTGGCTGGGTAATACAATTTCATGTTATTTAAATGTTGTTTGTACCACCCAGCAGTACTCTGATGAAGCCATTGCTATGGTGAAAGCACTTAGTCATTGGAATTCTGTGTTGTGTCCTATTAAACCAGTGTTTCCACGTATAAGTTTGGATTATTTTATTTTATAAGCTTCTGAGCCTCCCAAGCCTTTCTGTGTTAGAGGGAAGCCTTCTAGCTTATCAGAGAGAGAGTAGTAAGCACTAGGTAGCCTATCTACCACATAAGGAGTGGTTTCAGGCCCAAAAATTGTATTTATTGGTCTTTTGGGAAGTTTCTTCCATCTCTTTCAACTTTCTGGCTTAAAAGCCTGTGCTTGCACTTGTTTCCCCCCTTTCCTGTAACTAGTCTAGTCCAGATACAGATTTGCTGTGCCCAAGACTGTACGCTTCTGAGCCCCACAAGCCCTTCTGTGTTGGAGGGAAGCCATCTAGCTTATCAGTGGGAATGATAAGCACTAGGCAGCATATCTACCACAAGAGGAGTGGTTCCTGGCCCAGAAACTGTAGTTTATTGGCCATTTGGACAGTTTTTCCATCTCTCTCAACTTTCTGTTTTAAAAGCCCACATTTGCTCTTGTTAGCTGCCTTTCCTGTAACTAGTCTAGTCCAGATATAGACTTACTGTATCCAGGACTGTTTGAAAGCTTCTGGGTGGTGCCATAGTCTGCTCTTCAATTTTTCCCTTAGATCTACTAGTTCTCTCCTCTCCTGCACTTATACTAGCTTATTAGTCTAGCACTTTACCAGACTTCTTGTAGCAATTATTGTAGCACACAAGTGCTACCAGCACTATATGTTCCACAAGGACGCATATCTAGTACTTATTATCAATGCCCACCCCTCCAGGCATGTCTAAAGTTCAGTTCTCTGTGCTTTCTCCTATTAACCTGGTGAACTTGGGCATCCTGAGGCAATGTAGCAACTGCCTCATGTACACTGACAACCCCCTCCTCTTACCTTCCAACAGTCAGACTTGCGAGAGATGCACTTATATATCCAAATTGGAAGCCACTCACTCTCCAGCCAAGACTGGAATAGCTGGTCAAGAGGAGAAGGTCAACACTTGCACCACACCACATGGAACACATAGCCCTCTGGAACACACACCAGCATTGCCTTCCAAAAAAACACAAACCACACACCCACCTTCACAGAGGCCCTCAATAAAAATCTACGCAAGCAGCACAGACCTCCAAGGCAGAAATGCACTCGACCACCACAACACAACACTAATCATGAGACACATAACTCTCCTAAACAGTGTGCCACTCAACCAAAGCCCCTAAGGCAAAACAGCATGCCCAACACACTAGTAATAGGTGACTCAATAGTGAGGCGCACTGATGTCCCACTCACTAGGTTGAATAAGGAGAAAGTAACAGTCAGGTGCCTGTCAGATGCCAGGATACAACACATAATGCATGCACTCAGGTCGCTCAACAACTGGTACAAATATGACTCTGTCAATGTACATGTGGGTGTGAATGGTCTGAGACGTACCTCCCTGGACTACATGAAAAGAGACATGGAGGAGTTCTCAGATTATGTAGCCCAGGTGGGTATGACCCTTGCCCTGAGCAGCATCCTGCCATCACCCAGAGTGAGTACCCACAGTACAAGCAGAAAATGATTGATTTCAACAATTGGCTAAGTTTCTGGTGTCATTCTAAGGGGATCCAGTATCTGTCTACCTGGGATGACATGATTGACAGACCTCAATGCTTTGCCAGAGATGGCCTGCATCTGTCACCCCTGGGCTTCCGGATACTGGCCAAGACTCTTGCCACCCCCCATAGTGCCTTTTTTAGGTAGTGTACCAAAGACAAAATTATCACCGTAACAGCTACAAACAAATGCAATCTGAGGGTCATGTTGCTTAATGCAAGGTCTAAATCTCAAAATGCACTCGCTCGAGGCACTTCTTAAAATGGAGAACATCGACATTTGTGCTGTAACAGAGACCTGGTTCAAGGCAGCAGAAAGGACCCCTGCACTACCAGGCCATAACTCATTCCACACCTTTCAGCCCCAGAACTTGTACTGAAGCTCCAAAGGCAGTGGTGTTTCCATAGTCATAAAGGATGCACATACCCCCAGACTGGTAGTCCAACATAATGCATCAGAGATACTTCAGGTGTAGCTAACATTGGGTAAAACAGCGATTCAAGTCGTAGCCTGATATAGGTTTCCAACCATGTCCCAAGGCTTGCACTTCACATTCCTAAGCACCCTGCAAAATATTAGGGTCCAACCTAACACTCTCTTACTAGGCGACTTCAACTACTTCTCTATTAACTGGGTAAACTACTCATGTACCAATACACTAGCCCAATGTTTCCTGAAGTTCATTAATTCCAATGTCCTGGACTAGCTCATTCTTACCCCCACTAGAGGTAGCAACATCCTTGACCTGGTCATTACTAACATGGGTGACCGTTGCTCTACATCAATATCATCTCCTCCCTGGTTAGATCTGACCACAAACTAATCACCTTGGAAATCCACATCCCTCCCACCCCACCCCCCCAGCAAAGGTAACCACCATGATAAACTTATCCAAAGCTTACTTTGGGATCCTAAAAGCAGAGGTCGCTAACTTCACGGGATCCATGTAAATGAAGAATAGTTGCATGATCACAAAATCATACACCGGTGCACTGTACGAGCACGTACACAAATGCATGGATCTCGCCATACTCAATAGAACCAAGACACTCTCCTCCAAGGAAAGGAAGCCAATCTGGTGGTCCCCTGCCATAAACAAACTCTACAACAAAAGGAAGAAACTGATGCTGAATAAGGTGAAGTCCCAAGACTAAAAATCTCCCTTATCTGCCTCAACAAAAAGTTGAGATTCCTCAACAAATCCTCTAAAGTTAGGTATGAAAACAGAATTGCAGCAGATAGTAAAGACAACCACAAGGTCTTCTATAGTTATGTAAAAAATCTCCATGGCAATACCCAGATTTGTTCTGAGCTACTGCACAATGGTACCTCCTATACCGAGCCAAGAGATATTGCCAGTATACTGGCCGACAGATTCAGTGCCAACTTTCCCCCTCCCTCCAAAGGACCAATCACAATACCAGTAGATTTCCAGGCACCCAGTATTACTGCTGCACAGGTTAAATCAGCACTGTCCAAGGCCAAGAATACAGCTTCTATGGGACCTGACAATATCCCTGGTTGTGTTCTACATGAACTACTGAGTGAACTGGCACCTCACTTGTGTGCCCTGTACAATCAGAGCCTCACCTCAGGCTTTGTCCCTGCCAAATGGTGCACTGCTACAGTCATCCCTCTCCACAAAGGAGGAGCAACTACAAACCATGGGAACTATCGCCCCATTAGCCTAACAAGTCTGATATGCAAAGCTATGGAATGCATCATCAGGGACCTAATAAACAAGGATATAGGGAATCTCCAAACTCTGGATTCCACACAGTTTGGTTTTGTGAAGGGTAGATCATGCCTGCTCAACTTGGTTGACTTCTTTGAGTCAGTCGCCAGAGCTGTGGATGAAGGCAAGGCGTTTCACACAGCCTACCTTGATCTGGCTAAGGCTTTTGATACCATTCCCCACTCAGGAATCATAGAAAACTTCACTAAGCTTGGCATCAACCCCTATATCACTAGGTGGGTTGCAAACTGGCTCACAGATAGAACCCACAGTGTGAAAGTAGCTCACTCCAAGTCAGACTGCCATTTAGTCACAAATGGAGTCCCACAGGGTTCGGTCCTGGGTCCGCTCCTGTTTGGTATCTACTTCTCTGAAGTCTAGGCCAACATGAAGGGACTCTGGCTGACAAAGTTCACAGACAATTGCAAGTTGGAAGCTATTAGTAACTCCCCAAGTGATGTTGACATCCTACAGAATGGCCTCACGGTGACCAATGACTTGTGTCAGAACCATGGCCTTAAGCTCAATGCCAAAAAATGTGTCGTCATCCCCTTTGGGAAAATACCCGGTTCCCATGAATTACCACATTGATGGCAGTCCACTGAACACAGAAGGCGTTATAACACAGGTCGACAGCAACCTCTCTTTTTGATCACCACATTGCCACTGTGGTCAGAAAGTCCTTCTATGTGGCACATCTCATTACTAAGGGTTTTGCATCCAGGAAGAAAGATGTCATTGTCTCCCTCTACTCTTCCCTTATTAGGTCAATCATCAAGTACAATGCCCCATTTGGCATGTACCTCACTAGACACCTGCAACAACTGGAGAGGCCACAAAAGTAATTCACAAAGAGGATCCTAGGCCTTAAACACCTGTCCTATATGGACAGACTCAGTAAATTCTAACTATTCTCTGTCTCATATCGCCTACTTAGAGGCGATCTCTGTTTGACTTACAAAGCCATGTCTGACCCAGCTCTGTTAGAAATGCTACATCTAAAGAAATCCCAATCCCTCCACACCATATGCTTCAGAAACCTCAACCACATTATCACAATCAACAGAACGTGCTGGAGGGACAGGTTCATAACCCAGAGACTGCCCATGCTATGGAACAGACTTCCCATACATGTCAAGCAGAGCACCTTGCTGACTCTCTTCAAGAGAAATCTTGATGAGTGGATGGGAAACAGAAAATTCACCACGGGGATGACTCCAGTGGCTCTACTCAACAGAGGCACTGGGAACTAAGGTTGGGTGGGTCTATGCCAGGGTAATTCTATGGCTGGGCTTGTAAAGGCCCCAGGTCCATTAGCCTAGTTCACACATATGAACCTATGAACTCTTGAGGTAAATTTCTTGACATCTATTTCTCAAAAATATGGCAACTTAGTTTTGACCAGTAATTTCATCATAATCCTGTGTATGTGACATTTATTCTGTTTTAACTAGTAACACGTTTCTATAAGAGAAATTAATTTGAGCTAGCATATGTTTATATAAGAACAGATGTCTGTTTAGGCTTTGCTTGTATGTGGACACTTCCTTCTGTATAAGATGTGGAGGTGTTTAATAAAGCCTACATGGTATTTTTTTACTGTATAAGCATTGTACCACAGTGCTTACATGAAAGTAAGCAGGTTTGTGATCCAGTAAGCACTGCTGGGTGGCGCACATGCACTCACCAATACGGGAAGTTCCGTGGCATGAAAATCACCTCATAAGTAGGCGATTCTCATGCAAATGAGGCGGGTAGAGCAATCCAGCAAGCAGCTCTGCAGACCCCACATCAGTGTCAATAGTGTACATGGAAAAATTCTGTGTACAGGACTATAAAAAGACAAAAGGGACTGTAAACATGCTGATAGATGGACTGAAATGACATAGCACACACAGATATGTGTGAAACTATCCTCTGTGTGCCTCAAACGATATATTAAATACATTAAAATAAATATTTTTTTAACAATCTGGACATGTTTGCACAGCACACCACTGTGACAAACATGCTTTATATATAAAAAAATAAAACAAATGTGGAAAAACTCAAAATTAGTATAATGAGACAGAAATGTATTACAGGACCCTGCATGCAGTATTTACAATGGTGCACAGGTGCTGTTGCTAACATAGCAGGGCTTGGAAGCATGTAGTTAGGGTGTGAACACGGAACCCTATGCAAATGAGGTGGAGTTACTGAATAGCATAATGGAGTAACTGTGTCCACAGATCCCTTCTGTGTAGGCAGAGAACAATGGTGGTGTCCACAGAAGAGGCAGCTGGCATCAGGAGAGGGTGTGTCCACTAACTTCTGAGCTGATTGGAGCACAGCTGCTCCTGTTTGCTTGGGGTGCCGCTGTGCTGAGTGTGCACATCTGGGGGGTATGCATTGATTTCTAAGCTTTGTTTAGCTATGGGATGCATGTTTGTGTGGTGTGCCACTGTGCTGAGAGTATCTAAAAGGCCAATGATGTATTGATCACTGTTGATCCTTGTTTAACTTAAACTAGGGCCATTAAATGAAGTTAATGATATACTAGGCAGGTGCAATGCATCATAGATAGTCATTCATGTAGGCAGCACATACCATAGAGCACTATAAAGTATACTTACACTAAACAGTCTGATTTTCCTCCATACTCTGCACCATTGCAGTACAGACTTGGGAATTTTAACTGAACGAATGCTAGTGGCTGCTGCAGGCCTGCTACATCTGTATGTGCTAGATGCTAAAGACGATGCCGCTGCTGCTGCTGACAATAGGCCTAGGCAGAGAAAAAGAAGAGTGTTCAGGCCCAGGGGTAACCTTCCAGGAGCTACAAGAGCTGTAGATTGTAGAGCACTACAGGATGGATAGGGACATACCACAAGAACTGACTGAGCTCTGCCATCCTCATCTCAGACCCAGAGCCAACAGAGGGGAACCCATCCCAGTGGAAAAAAAAGGTATGTGTAATCCTTAGGACAATAGCCACAGGCACCTTCCAAAGACCAACTAGGGACATCATGGGAATCTCACAGGCATCAGCATCCAGGGTACTCCACCAGTTCCTGGATGCCATGCTTCCACTTTCCAGTGAGCACATTTATTTTCCACTCACCCCTGAGGTGAGGGCCAGCAACATGCAACTCTTCTGCCATATAGTACTGGGTGCCACAGATTGCACTTACGTACACATCAAGGCACCACCTGGTGAGGAGGGTAAAATCTACATCAACCGCAAGGGGTACCACTCCAACTGCCAGGTCATGTGCAATGCACAGGGCATTATCATGAAGATGTGTGCTGGAAGCCCTGGCAGCTATCAAGACTCCAATATCTGGCACGCATTACAGCTATACCAGATGTTTGCTAGGTGGGACATTCCACACAGCCATTTACTGGGGGATGCTGGCTATACCCTGGAACCATGGATGATGACACCCATCAGAAATGCACACATACCCACAGAAGAATGCCATAATGAGGCACATGCACAAACTAGGAACATTATCGAGCATGTTTTTGGGTTGCTGAAGTCACGGTTCCAGTGCCTCGATGTATCTTGTGGAGTCCTGCAGTACTTTCCAGCTACATGTGCACATATGCTAATAGTATGTGCCACGCTACACAATATGATCCTGTGGGAGCAGCTGCAGTAGGATCAGCATAGGGAAGGGATGCACAGCCCTCCACCAGTGCCTACATCACCACAGCCACACTCACAGGAGGACTCAGAGAAGGATCCCCTAATGATGTCCCTGTAGGCAGGTAAAGATGTGCCCAGTATGCTCTGACATTGGCTAAGAGACAATGCATAGCATATTCACTGACAACCCAGGGCCATAGGGACCAGCACCTAATTCCTACGCACATACATATATCAACATAGCTGATGCCAGGCAAACCACACGACCTGTATCTAACCATGTAATAGCTGTGTACTGCTTGCATCACACAGAGTCAGCCCTGAACTACAGTTCTGTCAACACACTAATTGTAAGGATTACTACAATAAGGTATCATATGTATAGATCTGCTGCTGTTATGCAAGGAAATATAGTGGGCAGTGTGGTCAGATTTAACATCTACATGACACTACAGATACCCAGTCCAATAGTATGTATTCCTCAATATTCACTAGGCCTCATGGTTGGAATATTCACAACAGCAGGTAAGGGAGATGTTAAACAGTGAGCACACATGATATTTGGACTACTGTCTACCCAAGCTTATCAACTGCTGTTTTCCCCCACCCCCAACACAGCAGTGTACCGCTTATATCTGCATTAACAGAAATTCAGCTATGGTATAACAGTGGACCAGGCAATCTTGGGGCAGTAACATAGCTATCGCTCACACATTTTATATCTCTCTTCACACAGGATACCATTGTGAATATGTCTGCTGTTGACTGTGTGATGAATGACTCCTCTCTGTCTAGCGACCTATGTGGCTCAGTGGACTAGGGAATCTAGCATGGGTGATGGTGTTGATGATTATAATCTGGAACTACTCACATCTTTTGCATGTGAACCTATGAACTCTTGAGGTAAATTTCTTGACATCTATTTCTCAAAAATATGGCAACTTAGTTTTGACCAGTAATTTCATCATAATCCTGTGTATGTGACATTTATTCTGTTTTAACTAGTAACACGTTTCTATAAGAGAAATTAATTTGAGCTAGCATATGTTTATATAAGAACAGATGTCTGTTTAGGCTTTGCTTGTATGTGGACACTTCCTTCTGTATAAGATGTGGAGGTGTTTAATAAAGCCTACATGGTATTTTTTACTGTATAAGCATTGTACCACAGTGCTTACATGAAAGTAAGCAGGTCTGTGATCCAGTAAGCACTGCTGGGTGGCGCACATGCACTCACCAATACGGGAAGTTCCGTGGCATGAAAATCACCTCATAAGTAGGCGATTCTCACGCAAATGAGGCGGGTAGAGCAATCCAGCAAGCAGCTCTGCAGACCCCACATCAGTGTCAATAGTGTACATGGAAAAATTCTGTGTACAGGACTATGAAAAGACAAAAGGGGCTGTAAAAATGCTGATAGATGGACTGAAATGACATAGCACACACAGATATGTGTGAAACTATCCTCTGTGTGCCTCAAACGATATATTAAATACATTAAAATAAATATTTTTTAACAATCTGGACATGTTTGCACAGCACACCACTGTGACAAACATGCTTTATATATAAAAAAATAAAACAAATGTGGAAAAACTCAAAATTAGTATAATGAGACAGAAATGTATTACAGGACCCTGCATGCAGTATTTACAATGGTGCACAGGTGCTGTTGCTAACATAGCAGGGCTTGGAAGCATGTAGTTAGGGTGTGAACACGGAACCCTATGCAAATGAGGTGGAGTTACTGAATAGCATAATGGAGTAACTGTGTCCACAGATCCCTTCTGTGTAGGCAGAGAACAATGGTGGTGTCCACAGAAGAGGCAGCTGGCATCAGGAGAGGGTGTGTCCACTAACTTCTGAGCTGATTGGAGCACAGCTGCTCCTGTTTGCTTGGGGTGCCGCTGTGCTGAGTGTGCACGTCTGGGGGGTATGCATTGATTTCTAAGCTTTGTTTAGCTATGGGATGCATGTTTGTGTGGTGTGCCACTGTGCTGAGAGTATCTAAAAGGCCAATGATGTATTGATCACTGTTGATCCTTGTTTAACTTAAACTAGGGCCATTAAATGAAGTTAATGATATACTAGGCAGGTGCAATGCATCATAGATAGTCATTCATGCAGGCAGCACATACCATAGAGCACTATAAAGTATACTTACACTAAACAGTCTGATTTTCCTCCATACTCTGCACCATTGCAGTACAGACTTGGGAATTTTAACTGAACAAATGCTAGTGGCTGCTGCAGGCCTGCTACATCTGTATGTGCTAGATGCTAAAGACGATGCCGCTGCTGCTGCTGACAATAGGCCTAGGCAGAGAAAAAGAAGAGTGTTCAGGCCCAGGGGTAACCTTCCAGGAGCTACAAGAGCTGTAGATTGTAGAGCACTACAGGATGGATAGGGACATACCACAAGAACTGACTGAGCTCTGCCATCCTCATCTCAGACCCAGAGCCAACAGAGGGGAACCCATCCCAGTGGAAAAAAAAGGTATGTGTAATCCTTAGGACAATAGCCACAGGCACCTTCCAAAGACCAACTAGGGACATCATGGGAATCTCACAGGCATCAGCATCCAGGGTACTCCACCAGTTCCTGGATGCCATGCTTCCACTTTCCAGTGAGCACATTTATTTTCCACTCACCCCTGAGGTGAGGGCCAGCAACATGCAACCCTTCTGCCATATAGTACTGGGTGCCACAGATTGCACTTATGTACACATCAAGGCACCACCTGGTGAGGAGGGTAAAATCTACATCAACCGCAAGGGGTACCACTCCAACTGCCAGGTCATGTGCAATGCACAGGGCATTATCATGAAGATGTGTGCTGGAAGCCCTGGCAGCTATCAAGACTCCAATATCTGGCACGCATTACAGCTATACCAGATGTTTGCTAGGTGGGACATTCCACATAGCCATTTACTGGGGGATGCTGGCTATACCCTGGAAGCATGGATGATGACACCCATCAGAAATGCACACATACCCACAGAAGAATGCCATAATGAGGCACATGCACAAACTAGGAACATTATTGAGCATGTTTTGGGTTGCTGAAGTCACGGTTCCAGTGCCTCGATGTATCGAGTCCTGCAGTACTTTCCAGCTACATGTGCACATATGCTAATAGTATGTGCCACGCTACACAATATGATCCTGTGGGAGCAGCTGCAGTAGGATCAGCATAGGGAAGGGATGCACAGCCCTCCACCAGTGCCTACATCACCACAGCCACACTCACAGGAGGACTCAGAGAAGGATCCCCTAATGATGTCCCTGTAGGCAGGTAAAGATGTGCCCAGTATGCTCTGACATTGGCTAAGAGACAATGCATAGCATATTCACTGACAACCCAGGGCCATAGGGACCAGCACCTAATTCCTACGCACATACATATATCAACATAGCTGATGCCAGGCAAACCACACGACCTGTATCTAACCATGTAATAGCTGTGTACTGCTTGCATCACACAGAGTCAGCCCTGAACTACAGTTCTGTCAACACACTAATTGTAAGGATTACTACAATAAGGTATCATATGTATAGATCTGCTGCTGTTATGCAAGGAAATATAGTGGGCAGTGTGGTCAGATTTAACATCTACATGACACTACAGATACCCAGTCCAATAGTATGTATTCCTCAATATTCACTAGGCCTCATGGTTGGAATATTCACAACAGCAGGTAAGGGAGATGTTAAACAGTGAGCACACATGATATTTGGACTACTGTCTACCCAAGCTTATCAACTGCTGTTTTCCCCCACCCCCAACACAGCAGTGTACCGCTTATATCTGCATTAACAGAAATTCAACTATGGTATAACAGTGGACCGGGCAATCTTGGGGCAGTAACATAGCTATTGCTCACACATTTTATATCTCTCTTCATACAGGATACCATTATGAATATGTCTGCTGTTGACTGTGTGATGAATGACTCCTCTCTGTCTAGCGACCTATGTGGCTCAGTGGACTAGGGAATCTAGCATGGGTGATGGTGTTGATGATTATAATCTGGAACTACTCACATCTTTTGCATGTGAGGTGGTACTATGTTGGTGTTTTCACAGAATGTCATATCACTCAACTTCTTAGTGCAAAAAATCTGGACAAATCAAGAAAGATTGGGGGACAAAGTCCCAAACATAGGGACAGAATTGAAATAATAGTCACATAATCCTAGACATTCGATGTAATAAAAGTTGTTGCAGTATCACATATTTTATGAAGGATATAAAGTCTGAAATGCAACTGTTTGTCTATAGATAGTGGAATGTATTGATGTCCAACATCAATAAAGCACCAGAAGACCACAAATATATGAGGACCAGACCAAACATATGAGGCACAACTTTGGACATTCTGTGAAAAGCAGGTGAGTTGAGAGGTATGCAGACTGGCAGTCTGTTGGTGGTGTAACATTATCAATCTCAGTCACACACTAACTACAGCAGACAGCTGGGGAATGCCATGGACATGTTGAGTAAAATGTAGTACTGCAAAAACAGGGACAGATGTTAATGTCTGTAACACACAAAATCCCAGACTGGAGTACAGGTAGGTGTGGCCTGGTGTCACATTATAAGTACTGATAGTCCCACTGGGCATGCCCATACACTTAGAAAAAATGAGCACACTTCCATTGCCTCATCAGTGAAATTACCTGCTGTGTATAATTGTCTATACATATATATAAGTATACATATCCAGCTGTCAGCTTTTCTCTCTCACATGCATAGTATCTCTATCACTATGTAGTGTCAGATAGATATATACCTATAAATATAGCTATATATATATAGCTATATATATTAAAATGATACTTAGACTCCCCCCATATGTCTACATAACACATATACATATCATACACACACACACACACACACACACACACACACACACACACACACACACACACACACACACACACACACACACACAGAGCTACATTTATATATACATCCCTGTTATATACAGGAATATGTGTCCTTGCCCACAGTTTCGCTTAACTAACTGCAAGCAGCCACATATGGCTGTACTGGTAACTGTACACACATAGCCAGGATGACAACATTTATCTCACTGCTAGGATACTAGTTGCAGATAACAGTATGAAGCAATATCACTCTGTAGGCCACAGATGCTGTTCAACACAAGCCTAGTCTGTGTAATGCACAAGTGCTGTGCCTGCAATCGCATATACAACAGACATAACCTGTGGCACATGTGATAAGTACTGTGCTCTATAGTGTATAAACCTAGATAGGTAGGGGATCTAATCTCACTCCAGCCCACTTGATGTTTGTCTCTGTGTGTCTATACACCCCTGCAAAATAATAGACATGCACTTATTGGCTCTTCACCTGTAATGGTCATGCACCTTTTGAACCTGTAACTTGCTGCTGGCTGCCAAACTGCCCTCTTCTTCAAGCCCTGATGATGTCAACCACCTTAAGACTACCAGCTGACAGTGTAACATCAGACATAAGCCTTGTCCCATGTGATAAGTACTGAAGTGTAGAGCGTGTAAGACTAGATTGGTAGGGGCTCTAATCTCACTCTAGGCCATCTGGTGTATGTGTATATCCATATGGCATATGTATCATAGCCTTTGTAATGTAGACATAGTTAGTGTTTTGCATTATTTTATTTTTAGTGAATGATGTAGCCCCCCAAATGACTAACCATAACAAGGCTTGCTGATATCAACAAGCAGTATATGTTCTAAATGGATTGCACCAGCAGGCATGAGATGTGCTGTGTGCATTGCGTACTGTGATCTGTAGTGTGTACCACTACATAGGTAAGTGTTCTAATGTACATACAGCCAACGGGCACTACAGGTGTGCCTTGGCATGTCATGTATGCAGTGAGTGGCAGAGGTGCTAGCCTGAATGTGCCCATGTTTGTGTGTGAGGCTGTTATAGCATTATACATAATGTTATGGAGCCATAGGACATGTGAACCTAACTAGCATAATGGCCCTTCAGCCATCACAATTGGAAACATCTATATACCCCTCGGTACAGGATTGGCACATATTGCCCAGTCCAAGAGGGACAAAGGCAGATGCCGTGTATTGAGATGATGGTCACACAGCCAATCAAACAGATGGCATGTGCTGAGGTGCACTGAGGTGCTTTGTGTACCATTAGCCAGGGTGTGTCTCAAGGGTGTTTTTATGTTTGCTAGGCAAATGTCTCCCACAAGCATGTAGTACTTACATCACATAGTAGGCCAATGTCTATAGAGTGAGTTATCCATCTACTATGCTCCCTACAGACAGGTAGCATATGCCCTCCAGTAGGGTCACACCTTGCACTGCATGCAAGGCACAGATCACCTCTGAATAGACTGTAAGCCAGAGGTGGCAATGACACCCATTGCAGACAAACAGCAGTGAACACATACTGAAGATGTGCAGTGGCCTTCTGAGGGAACATGCTGTTGTGTGCAAGTGCCAGTACAGCTTAATAAGCTATGTCAACAAATGTCTGTTGGAGTCAGATATTGGCATGCTGAGGGAAGAGTATGTAGAGGCTATGAGTATGTCACCTACTAGTGACTGTGGCCTCAGCTATGTCATTTGACTCATGCCATACCACTGTAGAGACATGGTGATCTGAGGCACATTAGGTGTACACCTGTGTAGCCACTTTTCAACCCTGGGTATGTACATCACATGTTTGCACTGATGTGCTATTAATTTGGGACACCTGATGGTAAGGATACTCTCTCTCTCTCTCTCTATATATATATATATATATATATATATATATATATATATATATATATATATATATATATATATATATATATATATTCGCTTGGTGATTATGGCCATTAGTATGTCACCAGGCATACTGCCATACCTTCCTCCAGGATAATGACATAACAGAGATACTCTATGAGTGCTCACAATTGGCAGGCAGCAGTCAACAGTGTTAGCCACAGTCATTCAATACTCAAGTGTACTGTGTTGACATGCAGTCCAAGCAGTAGAAGACCCAAGACTGCACTCAGTTGAGCACTGCTGCTTACAGATTAGGTGTTGGAGTCAGATGTCCCCGTGTTGTGCATATCTGCCATCAATGGGCCATGTAGTGAGCCCTACAATTACAGTATCATGGATGCCTACATGGGCGCTTTGTACATTTTGCCCAAATGGGTGGTATAGTCAGAAGGCTTGGCTCAGTCTGGGGGTTGTACAGCCTGATGTACCCTCACCCATGTCCACCACATATTATAGTCATGCACCCCATGTCAAACATCCATAGTGTGTACAGTCAACCATGTGTACACCACAGATATGTGTGCTGAGCAGCTCTGTGATGATCGCCCCTATGGGCATACAGTAATGGATAGTTACACAAAGAATTGTATAGTTATTAGGTCAGTGGATGCACCACCTCTGTGCAAGGGTTGAACAGGTGCCATAGTCCACTCAGCTGGTGTGCAGATAGTGGTGTCTGTATGAATGCAAGAGCTACCCAATGGTGTTATTAACCCATGTCAGGTCACAGGTGGTTATTAGCCTGGAATGTTAGTATGTGCAACAGATGCTGTGTGCCTTCCATTGTGAGGCCTGTTATGAACTGCTCTGTCAATATGGTGGGTACGGGACAGGTTGTAGGACTGCCATGTGTTACATGTGGTGGAGACTAAGGAGTGTACATGATGTAGACAGTGTGGGAGTACAGGTTAGCTATGGGTACAGACCCATCATATGTGGCATCATGATGTCTGCAATCAGCAACTATCTGGGCCTGTCCTTTGGGGTTACACATGTCACTACACTGTGTGTACAGTCCTGATTTGTGTGAGGGGCAACAGGTGTCACTTACTGTGTCTACACAACATCACAACAACACGACAATCATAACTGATGTTGGCCAACTGTCTGAACTGGACACAGGATATTTGTAGATGGGTACACTCCATCACCAAAGCCTGCGGATGTGTAAGTTACAAAAACACAAGTGACACGTATCAAGGGTAGCAGACCTCATCACAAATTATGAATGCAGGGCTATGCTGACTGCTACCAATGTCCTTGTTTGACTGTCATATACATCTGAACCTCTGGAGACATGCACATATACTGGTGTATCTTGCTGATATCATATTTCTGCTGTACTGCTATGCCATCCTGTGCCCCCTTACTGCCACCATGTGTCCATAGGTTATCCCCTCAGATTCCTGTGTAACAATAACACCTGTACAACATCATACAACATAAGGTACACAAAAGTATGTTGCGTCCTCATGACACATGCCAGCATACAGTATAGGTTGCTGACTACTGCAAGAGGCATGGCAACACATGTCTACAGTACACTAGTACATGTCAAGTAATATAGTCACCCTGTGCATCAGACACATAGCTTCATGTCCCTGCATTGATGGGAAGTATGACAGGGATGCGGCACAGGTATCATCACATCCACAGGGTGTGGTGTAGGGTTTGCTGAAGTCCTAGGCTGGCCCAAATGATTGACAGAATGTGTGTGAGTCAGAAATGGGAGCGGGTTACATGGACCATAGAAAAGTGCCGTGTGTGTCTGTAGGTGACCTGTGACAGTGGTGTGTGAGTCTGTGTGTGTACACAGTTAAGCTCAGTGCTGGTCCTACACATCTGTATTTTGGACAGCTTTGGACCATACATGGTAGAGTTGACATTTTACCATCTTCAGCCCTGAACACAAGAACTGGCTCTGCCAGGAGCTGCACTGGCACCACCTTGCCCAAGTCAGACATGGTGCTAGTACCTGATGGTGACTGTTGTATGTTAGGACTGTGCCCTCACAGGACCGCCCAGGGCACAATCCCATTGCCTGCCATGTCAAGGGGTGGATAGCACACTCCCTTCTGTTGTGGTGGATGTACTGCCACTATTGGAGCATGACTGTGTATGGCCGTGTGGACTCTCAGCAGATGGTGTTGCTGACCTACATCCATAGGTCTGATACCCTACTCCAACCATATGTTCCAGCACAGGCAATATGTGTGGTCCAAGGCAGACACTGTCTCAGCCCATCATCTGTTCACTAGGCAGGTGCAATCTGCATCAGTGAACCAATCCAGGGTGTCCCCAATGCTGTGGAGGCAGTCACAGATGTCAGACTGTGTTGCATCCATAACCCTAAGCATACATCTGGTGTTCCATTCAGAATATGTCTGTGCCTCCATGATGGCCCAAAACATGCACCGAGTGACCCATGATGTGACACCTGCAACAGGTGGTGGATGGACAGCAATCCTCCTATGATCACCCCTGTCAATCCACCTGTGTTGGACCTCGCCAGATCTCTGGCTATGGCCAGTGACTACATTCACTGAAGCCATAGTTGCCACACTGTCCTGTTCAATGTCACCACCCTTTGACTGTCCAAAATCTGTGGCCTCTGGGAACTGGGTATGTGTGGGCATACTGACTGTGTGCAGTGACAATGGGGGCCAAAGAGGGATACCAACCTCTGGGACAGATTCAGCCCTCAACAACCCCACTTGTGCCTCACTGTGGCCATCTACATCATCAGAGTCTGAAGGGTCACTGACATCAGGTTGTGTGACATCAGTCACCTTTGGAAACCAAGACAAAAGCAGTACATTACTACCTGCAGTATTGTGTATGGAAACTCCACAAAGGCTCATAATAACAGGATCCACAACTGCATTACCAATCTCACATCTTCTCTTCTCCACTGTCATGCACAACCGACTCCCTCACAACAAAATACACATTCCACTCAAGCCCTTTATAGCAAGCACATCAAATAAATCACATGAAACTTTGCCAGTATAATTTCCCTTTTAGATATGCAATATGACACTATACTTGATGAAGCAACACTTAACACCCAGTACACCTATCTTAATAAATGTATAGACATACACTTTTTAATGCCTAAGGTATGTACCATCAACCTTTCTGTTTTTAGAAGGCATGTTGGATTAATTGCCTCATGTAACCCATGAGGTGTATTCACTCTTAACTATAACTGCACAAGTGTTTCTATTCATTCAACTACAATGCTGTGATTAACCACTCTAGGAACCTCAGGTACATGTCCCAGACTGGAACATACCAACATTCTATTCTGGTTACACTCAACATTAATTGTACATAGGCCATTATTCTGGCCCTTAACTTTAATAGCATAGATATGTTCCATAGCAATACAGCATCAAGCTTACCAGGAGCAGGACCATGGCCTGGGACAACAGCTGATGAATCTGTAAAAAGGTGAGGGTGGGGTAATCTCACTACTATCACATATTGCAGCACAACAAGGTAATACCTACATACATCTCACATTTGCAGTAGCTTCTGTGTTACTTGATGTATTGGTGACATTCTGAGTATGAGTGTACAATGGAGTTTAAACCTCACCCTCCAAAGCACTTAGACCTGACACCCAAGTAAAGGTATGTACAGCCTGACAGAATGACTGCTACAGTATTACAATGGTGATCACAGTAAGCTTACATGCATTCTCCTCTGCTGTGGACACTGTGGCACCCACCTCCACCATGTATGGTGTAATGGATGCCTGGGAGCTGTCATGTGTCCCTAGGTTCACTAGGAATTCCTCATTGGCCATGAGTGGTGGTTCCATTGCAGGCCTCCCATCAGCGATGGCATGATCCCTGGCTACATCAGCTGCCCTTCCTCATGTAGCATTCATCATGTCAGAAGCACGGTATCAAACTTGCTCATATGTCCTGTCCTGGTAGCCATGGGCATTCACCTCCCAGATAAGGTCTGCCCACAATGCAGCCCACTGTTCTCTGTTATGCCTCCCCCTGGACAGAAGTATGTGGTGATGCTTGCTTAGTCCTTCAAGTATCAGTTCATTCTCAGCATCTGAGAAGGGGGCATATCTTCTACAGTACATTTGTCCTGAAAAACAGCAAAAGGGAAACACATTGCAGGATCATATACATGGACGTCCACTATGTACAGATACAGCAAGTACTAAATGACTGCCACTTACCACTGCTTGCTCACACATAACCCACAATGTGACAACATACTATGTGTGTGGATAGAACCAAGATAGTACCATTACTAAGGTATTTACCTGTGTGCCATGACAGTATCTGCTGTATGATCATACACCCAACACTCCAGTCCACTGCAGTGTGTCCTCTAAGGCCAACAACAATAAAATATGTCATAGAAGCAGTGCCAGACAAATAGCCATATGCTATAACAACCACAATATAGGTAAAGTCCGACAAAACCAGTGTACCACACTGACAAAAGACAATGCCATCCTGAAGTATTGTATGCCCCCTGTAGCTATAAGTCAGCAGGGAATCACTGGCATGTCATTACCACAAGTCTAAAACCAGCTTACTGCTGTAATCCCTAATCCCCATACCTCTATCCTCCCATCTGAATCCTGTTATATACAAAAAACAGTTACATAGCTGCTAGAGTGCAGTACTCTTCTGTTGAACTGTGTGCCCAGTAAAGTTTCACAAAGGCATGTTCTGTGTGAGAAAGTGTCATACAGACTCTTTCCCTATAGCAAGCTGCTTGCAGTTTTAACATGCTGCTCATTAGCAGGTAATTGCCTGTAAACCAATCTGTGGCTCTGATATGCTAATTGCAACCTAAACAGCTGAATTGCACTATCATTAGCCAATGACATGCAACCACTGTGCAATATATAAGAGCTTCATGTAGACCAGGGCCCCTTTCTTAGCTGTTGAGATGGACAGTACTGGGGTGAGGAGACTACATCATCACAGAGGGTAAGTCTGTCTGTAGCAGAACCCTTTACATAGAGCTGTGTGTACCCCAGGCTTCAGCTGCTGCTGCAGGTTATAGACATAGGCAGAGGGTGTGAACACTTCAGAGGACAACAAGCTTAGGTATACCTGTGTCAGCTGTGTCAGCCTTGTTGCAGAGGCAGAGCCAGGGTGGGGGTACCATTTACACTCCAAGTATGGCATGTGTTTGTGGAATGTATGTTAGGCAACTTTGTCAGTAACAGAGTACTAGGCAACAGATACTTATGCCATATGTATATGTGAAGTGTGTTTCTACCTGCAGGCCTGTGCCTTCCAGCACTGAAAAACAGTTATTACACTTGCAATGCTTTGTGTGGATAAAGAGTGCATGAGTAATTCATTAATTGCTGTCTTCACAGTAATGTACTTGAAATGCAACGCAACACTTGCTTTGAACCCAGGACCGTGTGTGGTAAAGTGTACTGCAGGCAAGGCATTTAACAGACTGAACTACTGAGTCACTGCTAGAGCAGGTGTATTTGCAAGATATATGTGCATGCATACAGGCTTTGACAAACATTTTCCACATCAATCAATATGTGCATGGCTTTATATGGCACATTTACCTACTATCACAACCTCACTTACGTCCATAATCATGTCTTTGGCTAGCAAGTGGTGTACTATTGCACAAAAGTCCAAAGTACACTCCAATTTATTCCATTACCTTTAATTCCAGTTTGCATGGTGTGGCAGCACAGGTCTGCTGAAACATCCCTGATGAGTGTAACTGGCAAAAACATATGTTTTCTTTAAACCACCTGCATTAATAATGAGCTGCCTGGCATGGCATGTTAATGCAGTGTGCCCTATGTGTGACAGACTTGGGTTTGAAACATGGTAGAGGTACTTGTTTTGTAATAGTGTTATACAGTGTGATAACCAGATACAGTCAATATAGCTATATTTAACTGAGCTAAATAATAATAATACATTACAATAATGAATAAATTAAGATAATGGTGGGGAGAGAGAGAGAGAGAGAGACATTCTATTAGTGACATTGCAGATGATATCCCTGGCAATATTGGTTGTTTATACTTCTACAGGTGTGTACTAACAGTTGCGATTACAGTCACTAAATTCTCCTACAGCTGTTGCAGCACGTACATATCTGTCAAGCTGATAGCATGGGACAAAAAGAGCCAAGCACTAACCAATGTAGGTATAGAGCTACTCAGAACAGTTTCACATAATATGGACTTACATAACTACCTGGGTGTTCTGTAAATGGATTTGGTAATACATTGCATTCCAGGTAAAAATGTATCTGGTAAACATGTGACAGATGGATTAGTCAGTTTTAATTACATTAGGAGAAACTGTGACACTTGAGAGGCATGTTTGTGTACAGTAATTAAACTAGACAGCCATCATGGCTTAGGTGGAAAGCCTGGGAGTAGAACCCACTAGCTGTGACTGCAGGGGACATCTTCAGATAAGTTAATAACTGACTGCTGCAGCATAGTAAAGGCATGCAAGAGATACAGCCATACTGGGATTACACACAGTTTTATTTCTGAATCAACAATGCTGATGAACACAATCTTGCTATCTTGCTATTGAGTGTAACATTCTGTGAGATCTAAACACAATATCTGCATATAATATGGGCTAACTCACTCATAACATTTTTGTTTTCTTGGGGAGAGAGAAATTGGAGCATTATGTGGTTGATACTGAAAATGTAGTCCTACACAGCACTTGATTCAAACCTAGGACTGTGTGTGACAAAATGTACTTTGTACAAGGAATTCAACAGACTGAGCTACTGAGTCACTGCTGACTACAGCGTGACTGATACTTGCCTGGAGATCACCTGGAAACATACTATGAATTGTACAAGTTACAGGGCTTTCCTCTAGCATTCTAGTATTGTTACAGTGTTATACTAGACTTCAATGACAATAGAACACACATACATGGCATACAATCATACTGCATAATATTACTACAGCTTTATTTCACTTTAAACAATACTGGTGAACACATATTACTGTTATTGGTTTGAAATATCTGTAAAATCCACACACAATATCTGGCTGTGGAGTGGGCTACCTCACCCATATACCTTTATTACCTGATGTCTGTGGAAGACAGAGCATTATGTGACCAGTATTGGCCTACAGACAGCCTTGGACAGTACTATGAGTTAAGCAATACAGTTTGCAGACATTAGATTTGCATTCTACAGCTATTACAGTGTTAGACTTAACTGCAGCAACCTTACCTTATGGACTCAGTGCATACAGCTCTACTGCAATGGTTATGACAATACTATTCTGATGTACACCATTTTCCATGCTGTTATTGGTATTGTTTCGTGTTTTTATTATTCATTTATTGCAGCTCTAATTCCACATTTATGTACTACAGACTTTATTATATATTCTATATTGCCATTAATGCTTTACTCTTTCTTGCTTATTGGACTACAGTTGGCATAATACATCCATACTCACCATGCTCGTGGTGCAACCTGACCAGGTACTCAGCATGGGACTTGATATTGCGAGTCCTCTCAGCTGCAGCTGTTGGGAGAGAAGCACAACATTATGCATACTGGTTTTGTAGATATTCAGCTTGCATTTTGTTAAGACAGCAGAAAACATACTTACATACTAGAGGGGCATTCCCTGCCCTTGCTTCTTGGACCCAGGTGTCCAAGGTTCCCCTCTTTCACCTTTTCAGGTCATCATGGTGGTGACAACACTGATTACCTGTGTAGGGGACACCAATAACATTGTTCTCTGCCCAACTGGTCCTAGGCCTCCGTCTTACACTCAGAGTGCTGAAAACCACCTTGCAGCAGCCTATCATCATATTTTTTTACAAGGAGCCCAACCATGACCCTGGACTCCTGAATGCCCCACCGCTGCGCATGAAAGCGCACACCTTCCCCAACACCATCAGCCATACTGACAGTTGATTGAACTCCAATGGGTTCTGCAGAATTCCCACCTATTGTGCTTAATATAGGCTACTTTCCTGTCCTTACACATCATTGAGCAGCATTCAAAAAAGTGATGCATCACTTAGCAGCATGCAAACCAGCTAAGCGGAGCAGAGCGAGAACTCATACAACCATGGTTTAAGCGAAGTGTAACACTGCGCAAACATTAGCAGCTGTTAAGTTTATACAGTGCTTAGAGTGACTGAGTAGATCTCAGCCAAGTGCAGCAGTGCCATATTTTACAATTTTATTATTAAATTCTAGAAAAAATAGTTCAGCACATCACAGACATGTTCTGCCTGCTATAGGTTGGAACCCAGGACCTATTACACATACAGTTGTAACTTTACCCATTTAGCTACTTGGATATTATGAAAACTGCTATACCTTCACATACACTACTGAGCTATGTGTAAGCTTTGTTGGGCACCATGCCATACAAACACATATAAACATGTGTAAATAAAACATTAACTAAGTACTTAATTACATCCTGTTTCCATTTTTAGATGTCTGGCAGGTGTTGCCTATGTCTTATGAGTTCTGCTTAGCTTTGCTGTGCTTTGCTCCATGTGCGCAAACAGCAATTAAAAATATTTGAAAAATACAAAAAGATGTAATTATGATTATCGATTACATTCGGTTCCTATTTTTGGATGTTTGGCTGGTGAGAGTTGTCTATATCTGAGCACAGCTTGACACTGCTGGACTCCACATCGTGCAAACATGCAGTAAAAAAAAAAAAAAAATTAAAAAAAACGGGACACATAACACGTCACTGAAATGACATATTATACATTTGACACACTTCACAACATTACTACAGTGGCAGGGACCACTGCAGGGAGCCTCAGACTCATCTGCAGCCATGGTTAGCCACTACACTTCTCCCTACACTGATTCAATATCCATGTACCTCAGCTGTCCCACGGTGGCGTGCCATCATTAATATGCATGGAGCACTGCCGAGGGGGAACTGTGGCCATGTACATGAAAGCTCTACACTGTGCCTACATGGATTTTATTAAATCCTGGGGATGATCTTTAAGCTTAGCTTTAACATTTAAAATGTGGAACTCCATATCGCAGTAGATACTGCATTTTAGTTAGCTCAAGTTTATTTAAATGATTTATTAAGGTACTTCATAATGTGTGCCTACATGGATTTTATGAAATCCTGAGGATGATCTTTAAGCTTAGCTTTAACATTTAAAATGTGGAACTCCATATCGCAATAGATACTGCATTTTAGTTAGCTCAAGTTTATTTAAATGATGTATTAAGGTACTTCATAATATATTAAGTTAATTAAATCAGTAACACAAGAAATAAAATCATGGTCTAACATTAAAATATCAAAAATATAATGTATTTTTAAAGTAAGGCTCCATTTTAGCATTTATCAATGAATAATTATCATGTTTAATTACAGTAAAACAATGTGAACTATTTATATTTTATATATATATATATATATATATATATATATATATATATATATACACACACACACACACACACACACACACACACACACACACACACACACACACACACACACACACACACACACACACACACACACATATATATATATATATATATATATATATATATATATATATATATATCTTTATGGATTCCCTTCACAAGCTTGAAGTTTCAAAACTTCAAAGTGCAAACTGGAACTGGTCAGGACCATAAGATCGAAGTTTTTTTGAAACTTCAAACGTTTTGAATGGAGATCACTGTACAGTTCAGAATGGGAAATTTACATTTTCCTTATTGTACTGAGATCTCAGAGTTGGTATATTTATGATGAGGTGGGTGTGGGGGTGCAGGGGGGCTTGCCCCCCCCCCTGCAAAAAAGTAAATTTTTCTTTTTTTCTTCTTCTTTTTTTTTATTACAATTTTGAAGTTTCAGAACTTTGATCTTATGACTTCAACCATTTGCAGTTTGAAGTTTTGAAACTTTGAGCTTGTAAAGTAGATCTATATATATATATATATATATATATATATATATATATATATATATATATATATATATATATATATATATATATATATATATATATATATAGGTTTACTATCAAAATAATGAACGGAGATGCTTCGCAGATGATGGGAAACTCAAAAGATGGATGTTTGATTTTCTGTGTTGCCGAACACCTCCATGTTCGAAAGTTCATATCAGTGAATGCACAGTGTATTCCCTGATATGAACCTGAAGTACTGTACAAAGATTGCGGTACAGTGCAGTTTGGGAAATGCATCCCTTTTCTCACTGTAGTGCAATCTCGGAGTTGGAATATATAGTTAGCAATGGGTGGGGGGTGCAGCCCTCTGCAAAAACGTGATGTCAGGTGTAGGAGTTTAATTTACCTGCGCTCCTATATGGACATCACATGATCTGTTCAATAATAATGTCAAATCTGCTGAATTCATTCAACAGATTTGACATTGTGCTCTGTTGCATGTTTTGAGTTTCTCTATTTTTTGTCAGTGCTCTCCACGTGATTTATTTTGTTCCACATTTTGATAGTAAACTATATATATATATATGTATATATATATATATATATATATATTGATTTATTTATTTAACATTTGTTGATCAGGTTAGTCCAACTGGGCAGATGCCCCTATTCAGGTGAGACATGAGAGGAAAAGCTCCAAAAGGTAGATAATATATAATAAGTATAGTAGTAATCACATACAGTAAAACAGTGGTCACATACATTCATCCAATACATAGTCAAAGTAACAATAATAACATACCATCTAACAGTAAGCACATATAGTTTCCAATACATAGTCAAAGTAACATTTCTAACAGATGTAGGCGTCATTCTACAAATGTAAGGCATCATCCTACACATTCTAATGGGGACAGTAATAAGATACAGTATGACAGTAAGGACATGTAGATTATATCCTAGAGACAGTCACCGTACAATTTCTCACAGATGGTTCAGGAAAATATTGTTACAACACTTGAGGACTGAAAAGACTGTAGTATAGCCTATTCTCTGGAACAAGTGAAGGGTGAGACAAGGAGGGCTAGCTGAAAGTAAAGTGAAGAGATAAAAAGGAGGGGTTAGTTGAAAGAAGAGGGGATAGATAGAGTAGATTAAGTTGTATCAGTGCAAGAGCAAGTCCAAGAGTTTACTAGTTAGTCTTTTAATATTTTTTTAAACAATTTGTGTTAGAAATCGAGGTCATGTATAGGGCCAGTTTATTCTAAGCATTGTCAACTAAGTAAAAAAGTATATACATGGATAGATAACTGTAAATACTGATATAAATATAAAAAGCATATTACATATGTGTGTATATATATATATATATATATATATATATATATATATATATATATATATATAGATTGACTTTATAATCCTGAAATACTGAAATATTGAATTTCAGTATCTCAAGACTATAAAGTCGAAAGTGCAACAGCATGAAAATACAGAATACCAAAGTCCACAACACCGATATCATAACATCGAACACCCCCTAAATCTCAAAATGTCGAAAAATCAGAAAACAACTTTATTTTTAATCATATGTGCCTAATTTCACTTTGAAACAATATAAATTGTAGAAATATTCCTTCCAAAATGTAGTACCACAACTTAAATAACTGTCACCATCCTGTGATAACTCTCCTCTACAACTTTAAAGCACACGCTTATTAAATTAAAAGAACATTAAGGCTGTATATCATAGCCAACACAAATTATACACCACTCGCTCTGTCTGTCATGTAACTTTCATGAAATAAAGACAATACTTTACATCTTGAACAACCTTGCAATCACTAGGAGAAAATCCATGGTTGTATATGTTTCCTTATTTTTCAGCACATTCTCAAACTGTGCATGCCTTTTCACAATAATGCGATGTTTAGGAGATGGCGGACTGCCACAACTCATGCGCATGCGCAGCTCCTCTACTCTGTCTTGTTCCCTTGCCAACACATTCATTAGCACACTTAAATCTGTTGCTCTGTGTCCTAAAAGAGACTTTAACCTGTGGTGCCACACTTGAACACAGTTTTGTGTACGTGGGAGGAACAGTGTATTGAGGTCATTTATGTTCCAAAAAGATACTGGAAAAAATGAGGGGATCCTACTAAAACCACTGGTCCTAGTACAAAATATACGCACTTTGCCTAGTATGTAGCAATCATAGAAATATTTAATTAACTCTTTACCGTCGGGTGGAAATGCATCTTTAAGTAACTGGAATGCAGGAATAACTTCATCCTCAGGAAAAAACAGGAGAGCAACTAGGCATTTTACGTGCAGCTGAAATGTCATATTGGTATTATAACTGGACAGCGCAGTGGTGCAGTGGTAGCATTGTCGCCTCACAGCAAAAGGTTCTCCGGTTCGATTCTCGGCTGGGGTGCCTTTTGCGTGGAGTCTGCATGTCCTCCCTGCATTTGTGTGGGCTTCCTCCAGGTGCTCCAGTTTCCTCCCACCTTTCAAAGACATACATCTCGAGCCTTTCTCCTCGGGCCTCCGCTGAAAATTGGCTTTGTTCCAAGTCAGACTTTCCCAGTTAACAAATGTTAAATAAATAAAATAAAATAAGTATGAGCAAGTCCCAGCTGTTGCACCTTCCTCCATATATTTTGGCCAAAATGGAATAAGCAGCCTTTTGCAATCACACCTTTAAATTTAAATTTAAACTGATACTCATTTTAGCAGCAATTTCTAAATCACTTAGGATATACTTGACATTCAGCTCATAACCCTCTTTGTCTAATAACTACAAAACACAACTCCACATAAAATTATAGGACTTTAATGACCTTTTAGTCATCAGACAAAACAATAGTTGAACACTTTTATGAAATCCTCCATACTTCACAAGTCCATGAATACTATACAATTGCTGACAAAGAATTCCTTTATAAAAAAAATTACCATCTACCAACCATATAGTCACAGTACTCAAGTTAAGCAAATTTTGACTTGTACTGAACACAAGCACAGTGGTATCAGTGGAACTATCACTCATTATTTTACTGATGAACATTCCTGATTTGGTAGGAAAATTAGACATGTTTATATCTTGTAGTTTCATTATGTTTTGTACTACACTTTTACTATATTTCCTTCACACCCTGCCAACTTGCTGTAGTAGGGCTTTACGTGCAGGCAAGCTTTGTGTTACACTAGTGGATGTAGCAGCTAATACATCATCCACAATTAAGCAGGGAGTGGCATGAGATAATTTAGATTTAAGTCTTAGCTGAGCACACATTCTGTAGCGGTCTACCTCGCTAGGATCCCCACCATGTATGTGGCTAACAGACTTTACTACCTTTTCTCCATCTGGCACACTAACAGACACAGCCCTACCTGTGCATTTCTCTGCTTGTTTCCATTTGCAAGACCAATATGTTCTGCCTTTCACCACTGTTTCATGGTTTAAAACATATCCATCTAATAGAAGGACACAACCCCCTTTTTGAGATGTGGTTGTCTAGTATACAGCTACTATTGTCCCAGGTGCAGCAATAGTCTTCTCAGCCATTGTCCAGTTCAGTATAGTGCACTAGTTCTGTGTTCACTCAAGCAATCTACTCACAGTTACAAACACAATGTTTCCAATTCGGGATTTCAAATTTCGCGCTTTTAGTCTAGCGATATTATGGTCATTCGACTTTATAGTCTCGAGATACTGAAATTCGATATTTCAGTATTTTGAGATTATAAAGTGAATCCATATATATATATATATATATATATATATATATATATATATATATATATATATATATATATATATATATATATATATATATATATATATGTATATATATATATAACCCTACTAACTCCAGCACTCATTGTAAAGAGTATATCCAAATTTCAATGGCCAAAGATGCGAACAGCAATACTTTTCTTCCAATTTTATTAATTATCCATTCATGATGGCTTCAAACTGCCACAATTCCTGGTACTACAGACCGGTTTCACCATATAGGCGTCATTAGTGTTCACAGTACCCGGATATACTTGCCGTACATTTAAATTACATTTTTGAGCGCCCATTTAAAGACGTATACCTATATAATAACAGCAATAGCTAAACAGGCATATTTAAACTACATATATATCTATATTGCATAAACATCCACAAACCAGCTATCCAAAATATAATGAAAACAATAAAACTCTTACATATTGATGGAAAAAAATATGACATTAGGTTCAAAAAGTTTACCAGAAAGGCTCATCCAGACTCTGCTACACTTTGCTGTGAAGGAAAGGTTAGTTTGCTGTTATTTTTTGCATTTCTGTATTGCCTTTCTATATTTTGAATACTGTAGTTTGTTTTCTTTACCTTGTGTTTTGCTTGCATTCTGTTTTAACAGCATATTAAAACTTCAAAAGAGACCACAGCTCTCTCTGTTCTGAGTCAGGCAGAATTTTTTCCCTCTCTCCCACCCATTTAAGTTGTCTTGTTAAATACCACTGTCTTTCTAGTTGCCCGCCTCTTATGTTAATCTGACCATATATCTCATTTCTCTCTACTTTCACTGGCTTATGTGAGTAATCACAAAACCATCACTTTTGAAATCCCACCCCTTCAATTATTTAAATTTATTGGCCATCCTACAGTATTTCATAGTACCAAAATACAAAAGTAACCACCCCTTTCAGTCCATCTTGCTGTTTTAAAAATAGTAACTCTCCACTAAACCTTAACTTTTAAACAGGTAAAACTCAAGTTACCTACTTTCATATCTAACTTCTCTAGTGCACACTGCAGAGTGCATTCTTTTCAATCTTACCTTTAAGCATCCCTGTTACTAGCACTTTCTCTAATACCTAAAAGATCATCTCTACTTGACTCCAAGTAGACTTTTCTCTATCTGTTAAACCTAGCACTTGCTCCTACAGTACTTATTACCTTGATACGGCACTCTTATAGATAGCACCCCAAAAGGCAAACCCCCATTTCTCGGTCACCCACGTCCCCGGAATCTCTTTTAAAGTTTTTTGTCTAGTCCTTCTAGCATGTCGAGGGATCAGTTGCTAGTGTCCTCTCCTGCTCAGCTGGTGAACCTGGGAATATTGAGGCAATGTTACAATTGCCTCATGTACCTGAACAACCATCTCCTCCTCCCACAAAACACAAATACATGCGAGAGATGCAACTATACGGCCAAACTGGAGGCTGAGCTCTCTCAACATAGGACTGGCAAGACCAGTCAGGAGGAGAAGGTTACCACACACACTATAGACCCAGTCTCACATAGTACCATCACAACCTCAAATCATACACATAAACACACAAAGACATACTCAGCGGCTCTGATCAAAAATCTACCAAAACAGCAGAGGCCACCAAAGCAGACACCCAAACAACCACCACCTCAGAACACAACACCTGCAACACATAGACCTCACAGTCAGAGTGTCAAACAGTCACAGCCCTTAAGGCCAAACACAATGCCAGACACACTAGTCATTGGTGACTCCATAGTCAGACACACTGACGTCCCGCTCACCAGACTGAGTAAGGAGAGTGTCACAGTAAGCTGCCTGTTGGGCGCCAGAATCCGCCACATAACGCAAGCACTCAGGTCTCTCAACAGCAGGTACAAATACGACTCAGTCATTGTCCACGCTGGTGTAAACGACCTGAGATGTACCTCCTTGGACTACATGAAAAGAGACATTGAGGAGCTCTCTGATTATGTAGCCCAGGCAGGTATGACCCTGACCTTGAGCAGTATCCTACCTTCACCAAGAATGATGCCACAATACAGAGATAAGATGATCAGCTTTAACAATTGGCTTAAACTCTGGTGTCATTCAAAGGGGATCCAATGTCTGTCTGCCTGGGATGACATGCTGGACAAGCCACGCTGTTTCAAGGGACGGCTTGCACCTGTCACCCTGGGATTCCGGATATTGGCAAAGGATCTTGCCACCCCATAGTGCCTTTTTAGGCAAGGCTCAAATTCTAAACCTACCACCCTAGAACACAAAAAGGAAAAAACTAAGGGTAATGCTGCTCAATGCCAGAAGTCTAAATCTCAAAATGCACGACTCGAGGCCTTTCTCAGTATGGAGAACATCAATGTCTGTGCAGTGACAGAAACCTGGTTCAAGGCTCCTGAGAGCACCCCAGCACTATCAGGTTTTACCTCTTATCATGCGTTCCGGCCCCAAAATCCGGACAATACCAAGAAAGGAGGGGGGGTATCCATATTCATCAAGGACACCCACACCTCAAGACTGGTGGCAGCACGATGCATCGGAGACCATCCAGGTGCAATTAACCATAGGCAAGACTGCTCTGCAAATTGTAGCATGTTACAGGCCACCCTCACAAACTCAGGAACCTCACATGGCCTTCCTGAAAACACTAGAGGGATAAATGTATCACCAAACACCATCATACTAGGTGACTTCAATTACCCTAATATAGACTGGGAACACTACTCAAGCCCAAACACCCTAGCCCAAAAGTTCCTGGAATTCATAAACTCAAATGCCATGGAACAACTAGTCACCATCCCACAAGAGGAGAAAACATACTTGATCTCATCATCACAAACATGGGAGCACAATGTTCAACACCGAAGTATACCCCTCACTGGTGAGATCAGATCACAAACTAATCTCGCTGGAGGTCCTCATCCCACCCCACCTGAAATAAAAAGACCACAGTAAAAACTTCTCAAAGCCGACTTCACACTTCTAAAGACTAGTGTGGTCTCCTTTAAGGCCCCGAGCGGCGGAAAACAGTACTCAAGCCGCTGAATCACTTACAAATGCCTTCTACCAGCACCTGCAGGACTGCATGGATAAGGCAATCCCAAGCAAA
This sequence comes from Protopterus annectens, assembly GCF_019279795.1. NCBI lineage: Eukaryota > Metazoa > Chordata > Ceratodontiformes > Protopteridae > Protopterus > Protopterus annectens. The sequence goes on from NC_056735.1 coordinate 1,836,809,264, forward strand.
ACAAAGACTCTTTGTACCAAAGGCAAGCGTCCAGTCTGGTGGACCCCAGCCATAAACAAACTCTACAACAAAAGGAGGAAGCTACTACAAGATAGAGCAAAATCCTTAAAAGGTAAGACACCCTTGATCACTATAAGTAAAAACTAAGAGCTCTCATAAAATCATCCAAAGCAAATTTTGAGAGAAAAATAGCTAAAGACTCAAAAGACAATCATAAGGCCTTCTTTAGCTATGTTAGAAACCTGGGAGGAAACTCCCAGATATGCTCAGAACTAGTTCAAAATGATGTGAAGATTACTGATCCTACAGACATTGCCAACATACTGGCTGACAGGTTCAGTGCAAACTTCTCCCCTCCCCAAAAGGAGACATATCTATACCAAGCGATTGCAGCCCCCAAACATCTCCAACGCCCAAGTGAGAACTGCTCTCTCCAAAGCAAAAACACAGCATCCATGGGACCTGATGGTGTCCCGGCTGTGTGCTCCACGAACTCAACAAGGAATTAAACCCACAGCTAGGACAGCTGTTTAATCATAGTCTTACCTCTGGATACGCACCCAGGAGTGGCGCACTGCAACTGTGGTCCCACTTCACAAAGGCGGTGCCTCCACTGACCCTGGAAATTACCGGCCCATTAGCTTGACAAGCCTTTTCTGCAAAGCCATGGAGAGGATCATAATGGACCTCATAAATAAAGACATAGGAATTTGCAGACTTTGGATCCATCCCAGTTTGGCTTTGTCAAAGGCAGATCATGCCTTCTAAACTTGGTTGACTTTTTGAAACAGTCACCAAAGCCATTGATGAGGAAAGGCAGTCCATACAGCCTACCTCGATCTGGCGAAGGCCTTGATACAATACCCCACTCGGGTATCACTGAAAAACTCATCAGCTTAAATGTTAACCCATACATCACAAGATGGGTTGCAAACTGGCTGAGTGACAGAACCCACAGGGTCAGAGTTGCTGGCGCCATGTCAGACTCAAAGCCTGTCACAAGTGGTGTACCACAGGGCTCAGTCCTGGGCCCACTCTTGTTTGGCATCTACTTTTCCAAGTACAAGCAAACACAGGAGGGTTATGGCTGACAAAGTTTGCAGATGACTGCAAACTGGGCGCCATAGTAGAAAACACATCTGACACAGATATCCTTCAGAAGGGTCTCACAGAAATGGATAACTGGTGCCAGAGCCATGGACTAAAGTTAAATGCCAAAAAATGCATAGTCATACCCTTCGGGAAAAACAAGGTTACCCCTAGCTACCAAATAGGTGGCAATCCACTGAGCACAGAAGAAGTTATCAGGGACCTGGGGACCCAGGTTGATAGTAGTCTGTCATTTGACACCCATGTAGCTAAAGTAGTTAGGAAGACCTTCTACATTGCCCACCTTATCATGAAGGGATTCTCATCTAGATCAAGGGAGGTCATAGTCTCCCTATACTCATCACTCATCAGACCAATGATTGAGTACAATGCCCCATTCGGAATGTATCTGACCCGACACTTGCAGCAGCTGGAGAGGCCACAAAAGTTCCTCACCAAAAGGATAAAGGGTCTCAAACATCTGTCCTATGCTGCCCGACTGAAAGAACTCCAGCTCTATTCAGTCGCACGCTTGCTCAGAGGTGACCTTTGCCTAACATACAAGGCCATGTCAAACCCAGATTTGATGAATATGCTTCACCTCAAAAATCTAGATCCATCAGAGCCACAAGGGCGAGACTTAAACCTCGACACGGCTATTAATAGGGCGTGCTGGAGGGATAGATTCATCACCCAAAGACTCCCTATGCTGTGGAATAAAATCCCGGTATATGTGAGGCAGAGCACCTCGCTGGCCTTGTTCAAGAGAAATCTTGACCAATGGATGGGAGATCGCAGATATACCCCAGGGATTACCTCAGTGTCACTGCTCGACAGAGGCACAGCAAAATAATGGGTATAGTTCCCCATACTAAAGGGGTGGCGTAAGCCACAAAACTATGGGTTAGGCTTGTAAATGCCCTCGGGCAGATAGCCTAGTATGAACCTATGAACCTATGAACCTAAAAACTTTCATTCAACCCTGGTTTAAATAGGGCACCCAATTTCAAGATCCACATTTTTTCTTTTTTATCCAAAATTCTACGCTTTTGTGACATAGTCAAAAATTCACCTAATACTCTATCTATCCCTACATAAACAAAATGTGCACTTTTATGTTCTAACTGATGTTTATATAAAGCACTTTGCGTTCTTTTACAATTTATGTCACTGACATGTAATGCTATTCTATTTTTAAAAATCCTGGACGTTTGTCCTACATAAAAGGCTCCACATCTACATATCACCATGTAAATTATCCAGCTCGTATTACATGTAATTAAACTTCTAGTGTCAAATACTTTAGTGGTATTAGGAAAAGTGAAAGATTTAGTTTTCGATACTATTTTACAATATATACAATTGCCATAAAACATACTACCCTTCATGGTTTCTCTAAGTGGTTTTCTATCCATGAAAGAAGATTTTTTATGCTATTTACAACGAGTGCTGGAGTTAGTAGGGTTATGTTTATAGTCCGTGCACAGTTGTGTGGTTGGTCAGATGTACGGGCACCTATAGAGAAGTAGTATATATATATATATATATATATATATATATATATATATATATATATGCACACACACACACACACACTCACACACACACATATATATATATATATATATATATATATATATATATATATATATACACACACACACACACACACACACACACACACACACACACACACACACACAGACATATATATATATATATATATATATATATATATATATGTGTGTGTGTGTGTGTGTGTGTGTGTATATATATATATATATATATATATATATATATATGTGTGTGTGTGTGTGTGTGTGTGTGTGTGCATGTATATATATATATATATATATATATATATATATATATATATATATATGTGTGTGTGTGTGTGTGTGTGTGTGTGTGTGTGTGTGTGTGTGTGTATATATATATATATATATATATATATATATATATATACGTGTGTGTATATATATATATATATATATATGTGTGTGTGTGTGTGTGTGTGTGTGTGTGTGTGTGTGTGTGTGTATATATATATATATATATATATATATATATGTATATATATACACACACACACACACACACACACATATATATATATATATATATATATATATATATATATATATTATCTCTCTCTCTATATATATATATATATATATATATATATGTGTGTGTGTGTGTGTGTATATATATATATATATATATATATATATATATATATATGTATATTGTTACTAGTTGAAAAAAAAATCATAAAAAAGCATAGTGTGAGATCACTAAATGAAAAATAAAACTGAAACACACTACATTACACAAGAATCATGGCTAGAACTAGAAAAGGTAATATATACATATGTATGCAACAGAAACATAACAATAAATTTCAAAATAATTCCATCATTGAAGAGTATATGTAAGGTGCTGAAAATCCTGATTCATAGTAAGATTTAAATATACTACCTTCAAGTTTCATTCTACAGCACAAAACTGTACTTCTCCATATTAATCTCCAATCGGCACTTACCTTGGGGACTGATGACAAATTCAGGCCTCTTGACATGCATCATAATGCTACAATTCTCTAAAGTATGATTCACACAGAGTTTATTATTCTATTCTCTACACCAGAAACACTGAAAGCTTTGTAGTGCATGCACCACCGCGATTATGCTTCAAAATTGGTTAAAAAGCAAGTTTGCTGAACACCTTTCTGATGTCTAAAAGGTACTTAACAAATTTTTCCTAGGCACCCCTCAGTATTGTCTTATGCTAGAGCATTAACAGTACTTAGCAGCCACAACAGAAGGCAGATAGGAAGCTATTAAACACTTTATTCAGACATTTGTTTTTAAGTCCGACTGAAGCATTTGCTGGCATCCTGATGATCTTCTTGGCTCGCCACTCTCTGTGTAGTAGAAGTTACTGTGTTATGGATTTCTGAGCTGTAAAACACTGCTACTACACTTTTTTTTCCTCTAACTTTTGCAGTATATGGGGTAGGTAAAGCTCCATGCACAATAAAGATTTATGACTGGGTCTCATTAATCAAAATCTTGGATTTTATATGTTGTTGACATGGATGTCAGGATTCACCTCTTGAGCTTTGCTTGCAGTGTGAAATTTGTGACGTCCATGTCTGAAACACGCAATAACTTAGTTATGATCAGAGACCTGTACGTAATCCTCTGTATCATTCACTCTTCTTTGCTGTGAGAACGAGTAATAACAGTTATCATGAAGTCCTCAGTTCTCTAGCTGGGTTACATACAGTTAGAAGGTCGGACAGATACCTGCAACAGTTTTGTGGCAGCTTGTAGAAGGTTCTGAGCTGTTACTTATCTGTTTTCAGTTGTATTGTCAACCAAAGATAGGCAGAAGGAGAAGGTCAATCACAACATTTTGGAAAATTATTGCTTCTTTAGGTAGTCCTTTAAGCTTGTGGAATGCCATGACTATATTTTCCATAACCTAACCTGACAGAAGATAGTAGAGGGTTGCACTATTCACTGTAGATCATGATAAAGAAGTTGCAGTGTATTTCTTTGCACTGGAGGTATACAGTTTTAATCTTCTACAGGAGGCATGGTCTTCTATTCATCTGGGGCATTATACATTATACATGTTCAGATAAAGACATGTCTAGTATAGCCATGGCTCCTAACATCTTACATCTAGAACTGGGTACAAAGACAAAACTAATTAGGGATAAAGGTCCTGAAACAGGAATACTTTTAAATAATAGTACTGCCGACTTAAAACACTGACAGAATAAGGGGACTTGAATTAGCAAGCATTCTTAGATGTAAAAGAAGTCTGTATATTTAGCAATTGTCATTGTTTGGTGACTGTGTTCCATTATCTTTCTGCAAATAAAATTAAAAAAATCACATATTTAAGGAACACAGTGCAAAATTTTCAGCCAAAACTAGGGACACCCCTGAAAATCATAATCATTTGAGAGGTATGGGTGTAGATGCATGTATATATATATATATATATATATATATATATATATATATATATATATATATATATATTGATTGAAAATATTTCATTTGCTTTTCATGTTACATTCTGTTGTCCTGCCCATACTTCCCTTTTCCAAAATAAAAGATATTTATTTCAGTGGGGTTAAATTTTAGGTAAAGTTGAAAAAGTCACTACTATAACTGTTATTGACCAGCCTGCAGAGTGATTTACAACTATTGTCTAACTGATGGAAGATCCTACAACACTGTACAAGTTAGCTATGCCTACAGTATGACATGTAATAGACACAGCTAAGTGGACCATCATAATTTATTTATCAGACATACTCTTTATGGTAAAGAATGCGCACTTTAAAAACATGCAGAGGTATGACTGGCAAAAAACGAAAATAGATCACATAATTTACCAAGTCTATCCATGGTGTAGCTAATTTAAATAATCTGCCGCACTTCCTTCCCACCCCTTGCAACATATCCCCCTTTATTTATTTTTTTTAATTATTTTTTTTCTGTTATGATAAAAGACAGAAAATTAGGAAATAAGCTTTTAGATTCAGTAGAGCATGTCAACTTACAACCATGCTGGAAATAAATATATGATTTAATTATATTAAGTAACCACAATAATGTAGTATAGTGTACATTTAAATTTAATAATACCTTATTGTTAATCCTTTAATCATGTGATTTAAAGTCATGGGTGAGTTGTTGTACTTGATCTGGTCAGCACCCATTTTGATATGACCTTGGTCTAGACACACAGCATAGATAGAAGGTGAAACTATGCTTTAAAGGGTTCTGGGAATGTGACCGGCTTCATAGATTGAGCTAGAGATATCGACATAGAAATAGCTATTGATTTTTGTAGTTTGTTGACAATAGTTTAGATTTAAGCTGTTAGTCTTAGGGACCCTGAATGAATTAGAGGATAGGCAGCAAAGACTTTCAAAAACACAGATCAGCATGTACATGAAAGAGAGTGGTGTTGAGTGCAGTCAGCCATTACTCATGCAGGTAAGCAGGTAGAAATTGGATTATATGCCTGCAGGGGAAGTAGCACACAAATTTAGTGAATTAAATGTAACATTCCATTTAACTGCACAGACACTGTCAATCATTCATTGGAATCCTGCATTTCTTCACTAGCTTGATTAGCTATTAATGCACTATTAAAGCAAAAAATGTGAAGCCCTTATTTTGTAATACTTTTGGTCTTGAATGCAAGACTTCACAATTTTAGTATGTTTATGACTACTAACCCATCATTGCTAGTAGAGGTAAAGGGTGAGTCCCTCAAATCATGACCAACATGGACTTAATCTGGATTTAGGAGAATGATATCTCAAAGAAAAACTGAGGCAGTGTCACATAAGACTATAGAAGGGCACATTACAAGCAGGGCATGAAGCATGTTACAGTTTGACCAAAGGCATCTACTAGAAGGTATTATGGTGAGTCGGTATCCTGTGTATCAGTGCACTAATGCAAGTAAGCTCATTAAAATGGCACATATGTGAGATGATAGTTTTAAAAAATTGGAAAGGCAGTTAAATAGCATTTTTGTTCTTTTTTAGTCATCTTAAACCAACATTTAAAGGCATAAGCTACCTGTACAGCCATTGTGGCCCTCATTCATTCATTCCATAGCAGTGCTCAGTGTGAGTCCATGCAGGTCCTTTCACCAAAGAGGCACCCCCACTACTAGATTGGAGTATGTTATGGCCCTCATATTAATTTCTGACAACTGTGGCAATAGACTGTGAGAGGTGGGTTAGGGACATTCATACTGCCAGTAAGGGGGTTATGCATGCACATGGAATGTATGAGTGTTCATTGATAACAGATGAGTCGAGCACATCATGCTCTCATATACATCATGTGTCCTGCTTTTTTGCATGCACACTGCACATGGCTGAGACTTACAGGTGTAAACAAAAAGGAGGACAATATGCAGTGACTACCCTTACCTTGAAAGAGAGTGAGTAGAAGTTGCTTCTTAAATGGACATTCCTCTCTCACCTGACTGCCTCCCTGAGACCTAGTTTACTAACAGAATCCAGGTTGCTGATATGATAAGTAGTCACCTTACTGCTGTACCAGGAGCTGAAGGACTAAAGGCCCACCACTTTGAGTTAACTAACACATCTCTCTCTCTTCCTTTCTCGGCCTCCGTTGAAATAATTACCTAGAGGTACAAAAGTTCATATGCTGCAACTAAGCTTATGGCCAAGCAGACCACTGAGAAACTTAGACATATCATCAAATATTGATGGGAGATTAATAGCACCCCACTCCATTAAGTAGATTTTCTCCAATCATTCCAGGATAAAATTTGCTACCCTTCCATTCAGTCATCCAGATTGGCTTTAAAGTATGACAGAGAAGTGCTGTTGACAGGAAAGTTCTCTGCTTGATATAAAAGGGGAATCTAGTCCAGAAATGGGGAATCCATTGAGTTAGGAAGCTGTCATGTCAGCTGGCATTAGTAACATGGCAGTATACGTTTACATCTCTAAAGTACATGTACTGTATTTATTTATTTATTTATTTGCCATTTGTTTACTGGAAAGCCAACTTGGTGGAAACCCATTTCCAGCAGAGGCCCGGGAGAGAAAAGCTCCATAATCATGAAACAAGATTTAGATATAATATGAAGCAAAATAAAGTGAATGCTACATTAGTACAAATAAATCAAAGTTTAACAAAGGAGACATCTATTCCAAGATGCAGTGCATGGTAGCAAGACAAGGGTACAAGGATACATACTGTTGTTCCTCATGTATGGAAATTTTAAGTAAATTTTAACAAAACATTACAGTGAATAGTTTTATTTAGGGGAAGGAATTCAAAGAAAGCAGGGTCAGTCATAGCACAAAAGATTAATCAGAAATCACCTCCCAGAATCCCATTCAAGACCAAGTAGAGGGCTAAAGCTTTTAGTGTGGCAGAATAGTTAGGGTACTATGACCAAAGAGCCTTTTGGTGAAGAAACTTTGAGGTTTCTTGAGTTGATTTAGGTGCTTAGAGAGGTACTTGCCAAAGGGAGCATTAGATTCATTAATTTAATTCATTAATTTATGGGTCTAATAAAGAGGAGTAAAGTGGGATTATAACTTCTCTGGACTTTGAAGAGATATAAGTCATGCGAGTTAGAAGGATTTTTAACCATGAAAAACTTGTGATAGGCAAAGCACAGTTTGTTTTATATATATATATATATATATATATATATATATATTGATGACAGGATCAGATTTAAGTGGAATGTTTACTATATAGTATTAGGTAGTGTCACCAGATTTACCAAATGAAACTATGCTGCATTTATTGTCATTGAGGGCAAGTCCATAATTAACTTACCAAGTACTTGTGTCATCCAACCCTTGCTGAAGAATTTGAGTATCAGTGTTGGTTAGGTTTGCTACCCCTGTGAAGTATATCTTTCTCACCTCTTAGGCTAGTCTCTCTCTGCTGCATAGAGGGCAGGTATGTTGTTCAATAAAAGCAACTGACATGTCTGAGTTGGTATGCATCAAGAAGAAATATTGCTTGCATTATTGTCTAATTTCTTTCAATTGTACTTGGCAATCTAATGAAAATCACGTTAACAAAATGGCAGTCGGAGCTGTAGTGAGACAAGACATAGTCTTCTTGGTGGACTGTAATTTCATTCCTGATATGGAGCAGTGTGTGAGCTAGAGTTATAATGTCATTACTCTGATGCAGTGTGCACACCAGAGTTATTATGTCATTATCAGTCCCATGGTGCACAGCAGGTGATCTGACAGAAGGGAGCCCCCAGAACATCAAGCCATTTGAAATCTATTAGTCAACTGGATACTGGAGAGAAACAGAAACCATGCTAGTTATTGCAGAAAAATTTTTACTTCTGTGACAGTGGGTTAGTGCACAAAAACTTCTACTGGAAGTTAGAACCAGAACTTTTGATATTTTTGTGGCATTTGCTTTATCCATTGACTTATTAAAGAGCATGTGAGTAGAAGACACTAGGTTTCTAAAATAAAACCATCAAGCTGAAACTTAACTGCACTGACAATTATACCTTGTCTCTTTTTCAATGCTTTAAGCCACATTTAACACCCTGCACTGTGTTAACAGTACCAGGAGATGGGAGTAACTCACTTCTGCAATACATTAAAATGCTATTCCTCCCATGGGGAGATACTGAAATGAGAAAGGTGAACACATATAAGGGATGTTTTTCTCTCAGTATCCTGAATTCTTTCTAACAATAAAGAATGTAATAGTAAAGCTCCACTGTAGCTCACATTTCCTTTCTACAAGTGTGAGCTAAACTAAGTGATTGAAATACAAGAATACTGGATAAACTACAGCACATGAATGATGTATTTTATTGTCAAATACAATTGGCGGTGATAAAGTTAATGGAATAAACAGTTTTTATAGCATATGACTAAACCAGAGTGTTTTATTTGTGTTCAGGGAAAGGAATTATTAAATAGACATTTTTATTATTTTGAACTAGGATTACCCTTTACAAAAAGCATGCAGAGAATTCAAAACAAACCACAGTGATTCTTGTTCAAGGCACAGTTGTAGACATAACAGCTTGGTTCAGAATTCCGGGCAGAATGAAGCTGATGTTTTTAAAGTATTATATTACTGTTTGTTATGAATGCTGCTTTTGAAATGTCACTATCAGTGAGAATTCAGCTATGCATTAGGCATGTTAATTGGAGATGGGGAAATACACATCTACTAATAAATAATGTATGAAATATATTCTGTGTGAATGAAGGCCAAACATATTTTTTTTTGTTTTGTCAGATTGAGTTTCATGCTCCTGACTATGTATCTTCTTTCATGGAATTTACTGCTCCGTACAATTCCATATTGTTTATGATTGCAATTACTACAGGGTTCAAAGCTGTCCACAACCACCTTTTTGGTTTCCAGGGGAATTCTAGCATAACAACAGCATTTGAAGTGACTACATGCTTTTTTTGAATGTTTATTAAAATATGGATTTGTAATAGCACTTTTGTCAAGATAACATTGCTAATTTGAAGAGCTGGGTTTCATCCATGAAACAGCAGACCACATAAACCCATTAAAACAATAGGCTCTGGAAAAGCTAGGGCATTAAAGGATTTGTTCATAATCTGTGAATATCCTACACAGTCCCAGTCACACATGGGATTGAGCTGATTGTTCTTCCCCATGGGGTCACAGTTCCTTGGAACCCATCCCCAGTCTTTAAATCCAGGGAAACACAGGGTCCCCCACCCCCTCCATCAGAACCATACACACCTGTGGTTTCAATAGTTATATTCCACAGCATAAAGCTGTGGTGAGAGCAGTACTAGTAGTAGACAGCTAATAGCCAGTCACGTGAACCCTATCTTTTCATCATTCTTGACAAAGCTAATTCTTTTTAATAAGTGCTGCTTTATTAGCTGCAGTCTAACCTAACTTCAGGATATGTGTCTACTTACCTCTAACACTTCCTCACTAGGCCTCTCGCTTCCCTTCCACCTCTATCCTTCATTATCCAGTTCCCCCATTCTGTTTTCTTTTTCTCTGTTTATACATATGCTGTGTATCATCACTCCCAATATCACCCTCTCACCCTTTCCTTTGTACTTAACATCTAGTATACTTACTAGAGTATATCTATCACAAGGACTCTATGCTATATCTAACATCAAGTCTAATACTCCCACACCAGGCCTCTCTCTCCCACTCTATCTCTATCCTTCCTCACCCAATTGCCCCTCTTCCCTTTTCCCTCCTCTTTCTGTACATTAGCTACTTATCATAACACTTCCATTATCCTTCCTCTCACCCTGTCATTGTTGCATTTAACACCAAGTATGTACTTGTTTATATCTGGAATGAGATCTCTATGCTAATTACAATGTACAAGTGGTATTATCAGAATCATGCCTGTCAGCTTCTAACCTCTTGCTCTACAGATATTTCTTCTCTGGTCCCCCTTCACTTTACTAACTTTCTCTTTTTTCTGACCAAATTGCATATTACTCAAATTATCAATTCATCTGTTATAGCCATTATGTTCCTTACTACTGCTTTTTCTTCTCTAAGCAATTTTGTATCAAGTATGTATTTATTAATCATCTCTATTATGTATTAATGAATCATCTTGCATATGCTTGTATTGGTAAATGCTGTAACCATTTTCTCTCCTCTGTGATAATTCTCCATTTGAAAAAATGTTTTTGTGTAAAAAAAAAAAAGTCAGGTATAAATTCTTTGTATGGAGTTTTTCTCCCCAGGTCTCCACTGAAAATGGGCCACTGGCCTAGTTGGACGTTCCCAATAAACAAATGTAAAATAAATAAATAAAATATATCCCTAAATACTTCATCCATAAATCATCAGGGTCTGCTTTAGTAATTTTCCCTCGAGTGTTTGGCACTGCTCCAAATAGATGCAGGCACCTTGAATTGACATCTTTCTGATAAAAGCACCCCTGAAATCTCACCAATGCCTAGTTGCACACAGGGCGACTAGATTGCAGTGACAAACACTGCCCCCTGCTGACAACCAGCTAATTCTCAAACAAATGGATATGTGAGAGATGCATTTACACAATTTCACTGGAGGCAAAGCTCTCACATAAAAGCACTCAATGTCAATCAGGTTGTCAGTGGTACAAATGCTCCACTCCTCACACATAGTACAAAGCAGACACATACACCCACATATGCTGAGGCACTTAAATGTAATCTTCCTAAACCCCAAAAACCTCCCGAACGAAGTACACATAAGAAATACTTTCAGCAGCCCTGAATACACTCTTTCAGAACAACATGCATATCAACACATATAGCCACATCTCATGGAGCCTGTACTTTTAAGCCCATAAGGCAAGTCCACACAATCCAACATTCTGGTCATTAGAGACTCCATTGTGAGACACACTGATGTCCCTCTCACCAAGAAGAATGTCACTGCCCATTGCTTATCAGGGGCCAGGATCCACCACATTATGCACATACTCAGTTCATCGGGCCACAAGTACCAGTATGACTCAGTCATAGTCCATGTGGGTGTAAATGACCTGACACATACCTTCCTAGACTACATGAACAAAGATGTCACTGAGCTCTCAGAATATGTGTCCTAGGTTGGTATGAGCCCAGCATTGAGCAGCATTTTACCTTCTCCAAGGATGATGCCACAATACTAACAGAAGATAACTGACTTTAATAAATTGGTTTAGTTTTTGGTGCCATTCTAAGGGGGTACAATATTTGTTAGCTTGGAAGGAAATAATCAACAGACCATACTGCTTTGCCAAGGATGTCTGCACCTCTCCCCTCTAGGCCTTCCAATATTAACTAAAACATCGTCCTCCCCCATAGGGCCTTTTTTAGGCAATGACAAACTGAATGTACTTCAGGTATAGCAAATCACAACCAATGAAATCTAATGGTGTTACTGCTCAATACTAGGAGTCTAAACAAGAAACTCCACTCCCTGCAATCTCTCTCCTCACCCTAGAGAATGCTAACATCTGTGCAGTCACTTAGGCATTGTTAAAGCCACAGACAGCACATCAGCAGTGCAAGGCTATAATGCTTTCCACACATTTAGACCAGCTACTACACAGACATGGACTAAAGGTGGGGGTGTCTCAATTTACATCAACAATAAATATACCCCAAGGCTGATCAAACAGGATGATGCACTTTAGCTTTTCCATATTTAAATCACCAAGGGCAGAATCCCATACCACTTCCTTGCAAGCTGTAGGTTCCCTTCTAGAAAAACCATAATGTGTATTTAAGCTTATTGGTAACACTCACCATAAAACCTGGTACCATATTCATGGGCGACTTTAATTACCCCAGTATTGACTGGGAATCACACAATTGTATGCAGAGCTCATTGTTAATGGAGCCATCTATACTGAGACAGAAGATATAGCAAACCTAGTGGCAGACAAATTCATCTGTAAATTTACCCCTGCCTCCTTAATGCTGTCTCTAAGGCCAAGAACACTGCATCGATGGGCCCAGACAATATCCCAGGATGCCTTTTAAATAGTATGAAACATGGCCTCTCAGGCTTTCTGGAATTGCTATTAAACCATAGTGTCCAAGCGGGCTTCATGTCTAACAAATAAAGAACAGCAACCGTCATTACTTTGCACAAAGGTGGGCCATCTACATACCCTGGAAACTGCAGACCCATAAGTCTCACTAGTCTCAAATGTGAAGCCATCAAAAGAATTATCATGGTAATGATCAGTAATAACATAGAAAATCTCCAAACACTGGATCCAACCCAATTTGGTTTTGTCAAGGGCACACCCAACCTGGTGAACTTCTTTGAGAAGTTCAACAAAGCAATGAATGAAGGCAAAACACTTAACACTGCTTACCTTGACCTGGCCAAGACATTTGGCACAATACCTCAATCAGGAATTGTTGATAAACTGAAGAGGTTAAGTATAAAGCCTTATGTCATCCAGTGGATAGCTAGCTGGCTCACAGACAGGACCCAGGAAGTTACAATTGAAGAGCCCACCTCTACAAAGAGGCCAATCACAATCCGAGTTCCTCAGGGATCAGTCCTGGGACCACCCCTTTTTGACATTTAATTCTCTGAAGTAAAAGCCAATGGCAAGGGCAACTGGCTGATCAAATTTGAAGACAATTGCAAATTAGAAGCAGTCATATAATCCCTCACCAACACTAATGTTCTCCAGGAAGGCCTGACACAGACAAATGTCTGGGGGCAGAGCCTTGGTCTAAAACTAAATGCCAAGAAATGCATAATATTATCCTTCAGAAAGTCATCCACCCATGGCAATTATCACATTGACAACACACCCCTAAGAGTTGCCCCAGTAATCAGGGACTTGGGTACACACATGCACAGTAATCTAGCCTTTGACCATAACATGTCTACAATAATGAGAAAATTATTCTTTGTTGTGCAATTTATAAACAAAGGTATGTCATCTAGGTCCAAGGAGGTAATTGTTCCACTTTATTCAGCATTCATCAGACTTGTCATTCAGTAGAATGTCCCCTTTAGTATGTACCTAACCAGATACATCCAACAATTAGAATGTCCGCAGAAGTTCCTCATTAAAAGAATACAGGGTGTAAGCAACATGTCATATGCAGACAGCCTCAAAGCCCTATCCCTCTATTCTGTTCCCTACAGGCTGTGGAAGGGAGAGCGATGCCTGACATACTAGCCATTTTCAGGCTCCAACATGATGGACTTCCTACATATCTGCAAAACAAACAGCACTGGAATTACCCATTCTAAAGACTTATACCTTGCCTGTGATATAAACAGGACCTGCTGCACAGATAGGTATGGATCCCAGAGACTACCCCTTCTCTGGAACAGGCTCTCCATCCATGTGAAGCAGAATTCCTCTCTAACCTAATTTAAGAGTGACTTGGACAATTGGATGGGGAACAGGAAATTCATCCCTGGTTTAGCACCTATGTCTCTAATTTACACAGATAGCCTGTAAATGGTCCATCTCCCAGATCCTTGTGTGATGATAGGAGGTAATGCCAGCCATGCTAGGGAGAAGTAGGGCAGTGGATGTATGACTTGTGCCAGCACAGCTAGCTGGAAGTTTGTAAATAATCATATGTCATTAGTATATCAAGCTGATCTGTACAGATGCTTGTGTTGAAAATGTATTTGTAAGCTTTGCTTGTGTTGTGTTAAAATGTGTCAACAAGAAACATGTACATGCATTATGGCAACTGAATTAAATGTATATGTTTTAATAGAGGACACTGAAACAACAATGTTTAACCAGCTGACTTATTTAAAGAAAAATAAGGGAAATGTAAATGAGCTGTTAAATCATTGAACGGTACCCCACAGTGCTGAGTAGGACCAAAGATGCTGGGTCTGGGACAAAGCCTTTGTTCCTTAGCTCAGTGAAAAGAGGGGAGGCCTCCAGGCACTGCCATAAACATTTAGATGTGTACTGCACCCATCCATCTTCAATTCCTGTCTCAAACTTGAAAAGGAGATATTGTGGGAACCTAGAGTCAGGTGACCAGATGAGGTCATAATGCAAGTCATCTTGGATATTAGATTTTACAGGGAGTAATCTCAGAATATAGAGTATTCTGTTTGGGAATTTGACTAGAAAGACTACTCATGTGTTTCATCTTGCCTTGTCCAAGTGGGTTATTATGGAACAGTATAATTCTCTTAGATTCAATCAGAATATAATGAAGCTTAGTTTAGAGATTGTTTTTCTTTACTGGTATGAGTCTGCCCATCAATGTTGTTTTCAATATTTTCTGTTATTTGAACTCTGTGGTTTAGTGTGAATATATAGTCAGTATTTTCATATTCTTTTATTATTTATTATTAACTATATTTAAAACTTCTATCGTGACTGGTTCTTGTAGAGAGTATCTAACTTTGTGAGTACTTATATTTATTTGGTGACACTGGGTGAGCCACTTCAGAAGGCCTAACCATGTTAGTGAACTACTACCATTTGTATTAGTATTAATATTGCACAGTATAATTGTACACCCTTTGTTAAAGCCCTTAGAATAGCTGATTGTGAATTGTCTGGTAGCAGTGGTAACTACCTTATAGTCTGGGCAGAAGGGGGCATAGCTAGTAGACCTGTGTCAGCCTTTCCCAGGTGTCTGTGCATGTGTGTGTGTGTGTGTGTGTGTGTGTGTGTGTGCACGCAGATCAAATATATCAAAGTTTGTGTGTCAGCTACTTAGAGCAGGGACATGAAGCACTGGGTTTACAGAGAGTGTGCTGGAGGACTTGGCTTAGACACTTGGCTGAGGACCTAACCCTACAGCTGTATCAGTGGGGAGGGTTATTGAGGATCTGGAGGGAGACAGATATAGAGGCAGACAGACCCTGGGCTTAGTATGTTCCCTGTGTGCTTTTAAGAAAAATTGTACTTGGTGCAGAGAGCTGCATCTGGAAATACTGAGTGTAACCATTTGTATTCCAAGTGAACAGCCCTCTCTAGTGTTAGTGGTGAGGATTCAGGCTCCTTGATTACTGGCCCAGTATGGGGGTGACACATAGTGGTGCCCATCACATAATGATAGCAGTGGTGGACATCACACCTTGCTTGTATTCTCCCAAGCTACTGCTTACACTTATCAAGGTTACCAGAACTTGCCAGAGATTTGGGATGCATGCCTAAGCTTAAAAAGGCCCTAGTAGTTGTTAGCCTACTACACACCTATGAGCCTAGGAATCTATGGTGACATCAGTTCCTATACTGGGTACCAACATTATTACCTTCCAGTCTTGCTCGGTGAGGTATCCCAGTGATTTCTGCTCCTAGTTCTCACCTTCTACCAATCATTTTTTATCAGAAACAACAGGTCAGTGCTCCTACAGCTGTCCCTCTCATTGTGGGCAACAGGCCGTTAGCATAGAGTAAACTTTTCTCATTTCCCTTAGCACTCATTTGCCACCCTGATTGTAAGGAATGCCCACCTACTGTCTATACAATCCACTGACGGATCATAGCTCTTTTTCTCCTTAGTCACCTAGCAGCTGCTATCTAGAGGCAATTAACTGCCTTTCACTGTTACACCACACCACTCATTTTCACCCATACATGATCAAATTATGCTAATACCAGCATATCTGCTAGTTGAAAATGTCATACTAAACTGTATACTCAGCCTACCCAGCAGCAGCAGCATCTCACATCTCCCCTTCCAACAGCACTATATCTTTTAACGATAAGTCTGGGCCTGCCATAAAGTCCATTAGCATGGGGTCAGTAAGGTACTGGAGAACCAGTTGACTAATCTGGGTTACCTGGCATAGCTCTGTTGAATGAAAACTGAGCATAAAATTAAGGATTGCTACATTGACTATAGGTTGACTGAGAGGACCCAACCTGGAATAAGATAACATGATGGCTAGGAGGAGACTGGATATTCCATATATCTGAAAAACAATGTGGAAGGGAAGTGAACCAAAGTCGCCTGGCCTGGAATACAAAGTCTACTACTTAGGGGGAGGACAGACTAAAAGGAATTATGATGATAGAGGGTCTTCTGAAGGTAGGGAGGGTTATAGTCAGAATGACTGACTGTATAATGGCAACCAAAATCCAATGTAAACATATAGCTGCTTTCATGGCCTTAGCGTAATATCTACAGTAGGGCTGTGATGGCAAGGAAAATACTGTATTTAGGCAGCAGATGGAGGACTTCCTCCATAAAGCTGGACAAAATGAATTGCTCTTGATAAGGGAGAATCTGAATGCAAATATTGGGACAGACAGAAGAGGATATGACAATTGCCAAGGTCCACGTGGTTGGAACACCGTGCTACTCAAGTAGGCCTCCTCCTAATCAGGAAAGAACACTGAAATCAAATTAAAAAATTGCAAAGTAATCCATAGTGAAACAGTTAGTTCCCAGCATAAAGACTGGTGGTCAAAATTAGCTGCAAATAGTGGTCAGAGAAGGCCCTGAAGTCAACAGAGACCAGGCTGAAGAACTGGAAGTTGACTTGAGCAAAGCACAAATGTTCAAGGAAATACTGTGGACTCTAGCACCTCAAGAGGAGAAGGAAATAGGTGAAGATGATGAATAATGCCAACATCTCAAAACAACATGCACGAATACTATACAACAGATATGCAACAAACTCAGGTATGGAAATAAGGTAGTTAAGGAAAGTTGGTAGTGGAATACAGACATCCAGAAAGTTATCAAAAGAAAGAATAAGTGCAAAAAGAAGTGGGAGATAGAAAAGACAAAAGAGGCTAAGAAGGATCACTGGTTGCCTAAAAAGAGGAGAAAACAAGCAATGGCAATAACCTAGAACAAGGCATCAGATAAACTCTATCAGATTCAAGAAAGTGACTCAGCACATAGCATAAAGAAGCTCCAACAGGTTACATGGCAATAAAAGAAGGATAAAGAAGTCAGTCAGGACACGCCATTCTTAACGGACACCAGTGGTAATTCGCTCAGCAGTCTAGAAGATATTAAGGACAGATGGAAGGAGTATTTCAAGATGCTTTCGAATGAAGAGAAGCTGTACTGCCACATGCACAGCCTATGCTGAATGATGAAGTAGATCCTATCCCAGACAAAGTACAAAGTGCATTAAGAAAAATGAAGTCAGGGAAAATGACAGGCTCAGATGAAGTAATTGCAAATATGATCAGGGTGATAGGTATATTAGGTAAAAATGACATCTGAGCAGTGGAGTAGTAGGGATGAGGCAAAGGAGGCAATTACCCCAGGTACAAAGTGTTACTGGGTGTATGATTGAGAGTGCCTCGTTTTTGTTTGCACTAAAATGCCTGTACAGAAAGACACTTCAGTTCACCATAACTGGGTCTGTGTATTGGCTGCTGTTCTGCAGGTAGCCAATCACACAGTAAACAGAAGATGTGAATTTGGTGGGGTATGATTGGCTGATTTATTGTATGAAGCCAAATGGTTTTGGCTTTCTACAGTAATCCAAAGATTTTTTTTTTTTTTTTTTTTTTTTTTTTGCTCTTTGCATGGCTTGGGGGGCATGTGGATTGACTGTTGTACTGTAAGAACCCAATTAGCTTTCTGCAGTAAGCAGACATCCTTTTTTGTCCTACACTTGAAGTGCTGAGGGGGTGGGGAGCAAGTTTGTGTGGACAGCACAGGGTGTTAGATGAGGTATAGTCATGGCAGTGCAGAGAAACATTGGTAGAATGAGTGTTGGCTATGTACAAAGACTCAGTGATATACGTGCAGACAGTATTTGAACACACAGAGGAGTTTCCTTTGGGAGTGGGTGTGTATTAAGAGTTCAGTTCTGAGCTCACTCTTATTCATACTGGTTATGTACTACATCAGCAAACAGATTCAGGGAGACAGATCAACAAAGCTGCTGTATGCAGATGATGTGCTATTACAAGCAGACTCTAAACAAGAGTTCAACAATGATGGGGTGACTTGAATGCCAAAATGAAGACAAATGGAATGAAATTGAGGACATACAAAACTGTTGCTGTGGCAGCAAATGTGAGAAATCAGAAGGAGCAAAAATTAGCACAAAGCATCAGGTACACCATATCTTAAATGAACTGGAAGTATTCCCACGATTACACAGCTTAACTATGGACATAGAATCATTTTTGTATGTGCTGTTTTTAGACTAACAAAATTAATTGGGAAAGCATTTTTATATATTGTAATTAGGTATGTTGTATGACCTACATGTTTCTACTTTATCCACAATGTATAACATGCAAATATGATCATTTTATAAATATGGAATGGTGATGTTGTTGTTTTCCTGGTTAGGGGTCACCACAGCAGAACTCCAGTCTGCTAATGATTGGCAGTAGATTTTTATGGTGCTGAGTTGCCAGCCCAACACCCAACCTTCAGTGAAGGCACACCCATTCACACATGTCTTTCAGAGGCCACTCGACTGCAGGGAGGACATGCAGACTTCACACAGAAGGCACTCCAGCCGAGAATTGAACAGGAGAACCTCTTGCTGTCAGGCAACAACGCTACCGCTTCACCACCGCAGATTCTAAATATGCAATGGTTATGTTTTTTGCAAATGTAAAACGAAAATAAAAATTGAAAAAAAAAAAGAAAGTGGATGAAAAATAGTAAAGACAAAAACAGCTTCAAGCATCTGGAAGGGGTAGGTGAAGAGAATGGAAGTCTGAATGAAGAGGTCAATGTTAGAATCAGTGGGGTTGCAACCAAGGTGTCACAAGTAGTGTGTGACAGAAGAATGCCAAAGAAGCAGAAAAGTGAACTGCATAAAACAGTGGTACAACCAGTGCTTTTTATATGACAAGGAAACTGGGAAGTGATGGGAATGCAGATGTAGAAGTTTGAGGTGATGGACATGAAGAGCCTGAGGAAAGTAATAGGATGCACACTGGGTGACAGATTTAGACGTGAGGACATTAGATCAGAAGCCAAAGTAACCCCAACTGTTTAAGAGGTCAAGGGGAACAGAATACTGTACATCAGTTACATATGCAGGAAGTGAATAACACAAACCACTGGAAAAAGAGCCAGAAAAAGTAACTAAGAAAAAAACAAATTGGCTCCCTGGTAAATTCACCGTATAAGCTCCATACTCTGATAAATGACACTTGATAGACCACAAATAATAGACAGCAAAAACTTAATAGGTTAAGCACTTTCGTCCTCTTCACTGTTTGGGACATCTTCAGAACAAACAATAACATCACACACAGATTCTTTTATACTAATGTATACAATAATTAAAATCAATTAACAACAATTAAGTCCAAATTAATATTGTTGTCCGATAACTTAAAGAAGCATGTACCCTTTTTACCATACACATTAAAAATCAAACCTAACGATATGCAGACATATTATGATGTGCAACAATACAAAAAATGTAAAAAATATACTAAAAACTCACTGGCTAGCTATATATACTTATTTGAAATAAAAACAGTTATTCAACACAGTGATTGTCATATGTTTAAATAATCAAAGCCCTCTTCTTCAATACAGGCATAACTGAAACACTATCATTAATCCCTGGTGGCATGTTAGCTTTTAATTTAATGATCAAAAAAAAAATCTGTAAGCGCGATAAAAAGTTCCCACCACCCTCCCCTTGGGTTCAAAGCTACCAATTCCAAAATTGTGAACCTAAATTTAGTAAATCCAGGATAATATAATCAGTGTTTAAATAGGGAATTATTCACATTCCATTTCAAAATCGCATATAGATGTTCATAAATTCTGGTCTTCAATTTTCTCTCAGTTTTACCCACATAATAAACACCACATTGGTCACAGATAGAAATATAAACCAGTCCTTTAGTATTGCAGTTGCCCCTAATTAATTTAACTGTGTAACCAACCTCTTTCAAAAAATAGAGTCTGATTCTAAAATGTAGGGGGCATTGTCTACACGTGCCACATCTTGTTGTACCTCTGCAGGAAAGCAGAAGATGGTACAGTAAAGCAGACTTGGTAGAATCAGGAAGACAGCAAAAGGGGATGGGGGCATCCAGCCAAGAGATGGCTGGATTATGTAATAGAAACCTGAAGCAGTCAGACATGGCTGCTGAAGAAGTTAGAGAATGGTTCTGAATTGACTGAAGTGGTGACAGTTAATATGACATTCCAACCCCATGTAAACTAGGGAAAAAGGGAGACAATGATGATGACTGTGTACTTGAAATTGCAATATTTTAGCTCAAAGGCCTGAACAGCAAAAGTTAGCAGTCTGAGACTTAACTCTTCAAGAAGACCCAATGTACCTTGAGACAGAGCTCATCACACAGCCCTGACAGGACTTGAAGCATGGATTTTCAAACAGAACTGATGAAAATTGAAGCATGGCTCTTCAAACAAACCTCGATCGATTTGAGACATGACTCTTCAAATATAATTGACACAACCTGACATGTTAAGCATCTTTGAAGCTTGACACTTGCAAATCTTGACTTCTCTGCCATGCTACATTAATCCTTTTATGTCTATTGGGATAGGTTAGACAAAAAAAATTGTTTTTCTCTAGGGGTGAAGGGGGGTGATACTACCCACAGTGAAACCTCTCCACTCTCTTTTTATGGAAGATTCTACTGATAGTTCTGAATCTGTATGTAAACAGCTGACTTCTGTCTTTTAATATGGTAGTAAATGCACAATGTATGAACCCATATTTCACATTACTCTACACCCCTCCCCTGACCACACCCCCTGCAGCAATGCTGCTAGTAGAGTGTGTCCTGCTCAGACCTGCTGACAAACAAGGCATTCATAATGACTGCCTATAACCTTAACTGGTTCGATTACCTGGTATGTCAGCTCACCTAGGCTCTTCTGTCTCATGCTTTTTCCTGCAGAATGGCTGATTCCACAATCCCTCCCTCCTTCCATCAATAAGAAACATGCCTTTTTGAACTTTGAAGTCACCAGTAAGTTGACTTTTCCATACTGTTAAGCTATACCCACCTTTTGTTGCCATTGGTCTATGTTAGTCTGTAGCTTTTTCCCTTCAGAAAAGAACATTTCTCCTCATCCTCACCATTTTTTCAAGCAATATGTAGATCATCACATACCCCTTCAGCTCACTTCAACTTCTATTCTACTAGTCTGCTAATGAATTGCACTGACCTGTCCCTCAACATTTGCTTCTCACTGCTGTGACTAATGCTGCATATGTTCTCCCACCCATATTACAGTCAGATTTAAAAGCTTCTGTTTGCTCACTGGGTTCATGCTCTACCCTCTGTCACATTTAAGAAAATATCTCACTACTCCCAACGTGACCTCTGCATATCCCTTAAACAAAGTGTAAAAAACAGACATCAGATTCACTGACGACAACAAAAAGCCTTCTTCTGTGATCCTAGATGACTGAGCTGACTTCTGTCAACTACATTGGAAGGGTGAAGTGAAGGTGTTATAGAGTATAGAAAGGAATGCTGTCATATTAGCAAAATGGATGGCGAGGAAGATATATGAAGACTGGAAAGTCTAAAGTTCTACCACCTGGTGGAAATGGCAGGGTGGGGGTATGATTTGAGTATACAAAAGTATCCTGAGTAGTTATAATGGAACAGTGCTAAAAAGAAAGACCGGGTGACTGGGTCCTAGCTGTGGCATGATCTTCAAATAGGGGGATCAAAGTTTAACTTAGATATGAGGAAATATTATTTCAGAAAAAAAGTGGTGGACAGGTAAAACAGTCTATCACAATTGGTGGTAAAGATCATGTCAGTGAATGCTTTCAAGGTGATGTGGGTAATTGAAATAAAGGGTAGAGAAAAGAATACATTATAAGGTTGAGATGTTAGCTGCATTAAATGAGAAGACCTGGTTGAATCATGGTCTTCTTCTGCTGGAATTTGTATGCATGTATACATTAATGTATGGATAGCATTCTGAATGTACATAAACCAACTCACAGGTCAGAGACGGCTATAACAAAGTTTTTTTTTCACTTGCAACCTGTTGCTGAAACTTTCTGATATGGTTCCCCAGATACATCTTCATTTAATGTCCCTAAACTTCAAATACCTTCATACTCCTAGATTAATTTCCCATCCATCCAGTTTAAGAGCTAAGGTATCTCCATCATAAAGCATCCATGGGTAATCATGGGATTCATTCAGCTCATAAATGCCTGCAGCCCCAAGAGTGATCTTTTCTGCCTGACGTCTTATATTAACACAGCAGCAAAATGGTTAATGTAACTGACTTTCAAGAATAGGGTTTGAGTTTAGCCTCCATATGCTATCTAGGTGAAATTTGCGGTTAGGATTTATTGCATAAGCATTACATAAGGACCTGTTGTACTGTATTGCAGTTGTTTAAATATCTTGTGATTCAAACATAGGGATTTTTCACCATAGAAAGATGCTCTGCATTGCCAAAGCCAGTACAAACTAGAAGAGCAGGTGGCGTACCTTTGAGTTCTAGTGCAGTATAAAATACCATACCATATGCTCACTATGAGAATCATTAGCAGTATGCTTCAAATAGCATTATTAATAATGGAGCAAACCAATTTCTAGAGTAAATATTGGTGAAGGGCAGAAATATGAATGCCATAATGATTCATGCGGACTGACCATTAGTATAACAGCATAATAAAATGGTGGGTATTTATGCCGTTTGCCTTCACAGACCTTGTTGCAGAATGCACTTCTGCAAAGATGGGGCATTAAGTGACAAGGAGCTCCTGGACCATTATAATGTGGACAGGCCCACTCTGCAGGGTATATGTGACATATGGAGTTATCAATGCCTCTTTTAATAAAGATGGAAAGACCCAAGTCCTATAGGAAGACTGGACAATTTGCAAAATATCTGGGCCTTATGTACCAAAGCATTAGAGAGGGAGGTTGATATAATGATTAAGTGCTTACCTTAGAGACACAAGGTATATGGTTTGATTCTCACATGGGGTAATTGGGTAGGCTTATATTGGCCCACTAGGGCTGTTAGCCTAGTACTAACCTATGAACCAATGCCATTGGGTGGTAGGAATTTGTACTTCCAAACATATGTCCTCGATATTCAACTAGAAGTTGAATTTTTATTGGGCAGCCTTGACATTTTTGCAAGAGTTTCTTTATGTTATGATGTTATCAAAATGAAGGATACAGTATAGTTGTGTAAGAAATTATAATAACAGTAGATGCCAGAACAGATCACTGTTGCAGTATTGCTCACAGACGAGAGGTATACTGTCAATACCCTACATCCAGCCAGTATACCAAAGAGTGGGTGCCTTCCCCTCATGCCGTACATCTGCCTAATGACCCAGGTGCTTGAAACCATACTGGTACATAAGAGATGTATTGGTGTGATGTTCCTCAGGACCTTCTTGCTCCAGACAAAGAGAAATGAAACAAAAATGAAAGAGGGAGATATATGAAGCATGTCTACCTTAGCCAAGAGAGAGAGAGAGAGAAAGCGAGAGAGAGAGAGAGAAAGGAGAATGCAAATGAGAAAGAGAAGAAGGGTGGAGGGTGCAAATACTGCAACAGTGATTGATTCAGGCATCTGCTTTTATGGTAAGTACTTAACACAGCTGTATTATGTTCTTCATTTGATTACTGTTGCAGTATTACTCAAATATGATAATACTCCCAAAGCTTTTAGAATACTTGGGAGGAGGACTGAGGTGTGGAACTGAAGTCTAGCATTCCTTGGAGGATTGCTATAGTAAAACAAGAACTGGTTCTAGAGAAGGAATCAGTTTTGAAGTGTTTTGTTACCTTGTGTATGGAAGACCAAATGGCTGCTTCTAAAATGTTTTTTTCTTGTCCAAATCTTTGAAAAAGGTGCCAGAAGAAGCAACATCCCTTGCAAAATGAGCTTTCATCTGGATTGGAAATTACTTTCCATGAAAGGAATAATAAAAACATATAGCCAAAGAAATCCATCTGAAGATAGTTTGTTTAGAGACAGGGTAACCCAGCTTCTTACCTTGAAAGGAAATAAAAGGCTTATCAGATTTCTTTATAGTTTAAGTCCTAGCCAAATAGAATCTGAGCTGTCGATGGGCATCAAGCAAAACTCTTTCTCTCTTATTTTGAGGGTTAGGAAAGAAGGTAAACACATTAATAGACTGGTTCAAAGTTATTTCATTGACAACTTTTGGTATAAAAATAGGATTAGTCCTCGGGCGCATACCTCTCAACCTCTTAGCTCAAGAAATCTGGACAAACCCCAGCAAAATGGGGGGACAAAGGCCCAAAAATAGAGACAGATTTTAAATATTGCTCTTATAAGCATAGAAAGTTGATAGAATAACAGGATTTGTGTTAGCATGCATTTTCTTAAGGATATGAAATCTGAAACGCAAATACATGTCATTATTTAGTGACTTTAATTCTTAGATTATTCCAGTGATTTGACAAAAAAATAAGAATGCTATGAGGAAAAGTTTAAAAATATGATGCAAAAATCTGGACATTCTGTGAAAATCTGTACTGTATGCCTCAGGGATATCATGTTTTTGTGAAAGATCAGAAAAGGAGGGGAAGCATAAGAGGTTATAGCTGATAGACAACTGTTGTTGAATTTAGTGTAACAAGCAAGCCTGTCTTCCAAGTGCAGAATTTTGTAGAGATAGAAAAGGCAGGTCAAAGGGCGAAAGAGTTAACTTTCCAAGACACAATTCAGATCAAAAAGAAGAATAGATTTTCTTGGAGATCTGATGTTAAGGGTGCCTTTAAGAAATTACTTGACCTCAAAACATGCAGAGAGAGGTGGCTCTACTGGTAAAGAGGTGGACATATCTGACTAATGTGCTTTTACAGAAGAATATGCCAGTCTGGCATGGAGCAGCTCACACAGATACGAAAGAATAGTCGAGTTACACATTTGATAAAGGGTCTTGTTATTTTTTTTGCTACAAGATAGAACATCTCTTCCATTTGTAAATAAAAAATCTATTTGTATCAGACTTTCTACCCTCCTGTAATACCTGCAGTGCATCTTCCAAAGAAAGGAGCCTAAATGGGATTACAGTAGTATCACCAAACTGTTAGGTTTATGATTTGTAAGTGTGGATTAATGAGAGTGCTTTTGTTGTGCAAGTCTATTCTGAGGGATAACTTATGGTGCTTGTGCTTGGTAAGATTTTAAAAAAAAGAGAACCAGTGTTGTCTGGGTCCAAAGGGGGTCACCAATAGCATCTTTCCCAGGCTGACATTGCCAGTGTGCAGAAATAAGATTTTGTCCATCCTTGTTTATGTACTACATTAGTGAGGTATTGTCTGCTAGAACTCAAAGAATTCTTGGAGACTACAGGTGATACAAAGAACGCAGACCAAAGATCAAGGGCTGCATTTCCCTGACATTTAAGTGATTGTTCCTGTCCTGACCTGACCATACATCCTGGACACATGTTCTTGGAATATAACTCTGAAGCCTGGTCTGTGTTAAATGTGCAAAATATTTTTTTGGAGACAAAGGCATATTTTAGCAGTTTTATTTTCAACAGATAACAGCAGCTTCATGAGAAACACCAAAAGCAAATTTAAATCATGACAAGCTATGGCTATTTTATGTGTAAAAATATGCATCATTCATCAGTTTGTTATTAGCTGAGGGCAAGTCCCTGTCCAGTACATTATTCAATACTTCTTCTTTCGGCTTTTTCCCAGTTAGGGGTTGCCACAGCGGATCACCTGTCTGATCATGATGGGCAGTGGAGTTTTACGGTGTTGTGTTGCCAGCCCGGTGCCCAACCTTCCACAGAGGGCACACACTCAAGCCTAAGGCCAATTTAGAGTATCCAATCCACCTACAGCATATCTTTAGGAGGTGAGAGGAAACCGGAGAACCCGGAGAAAACCCACGTGACCACAGGGAAGACATGCAGACTCCGCACAGAAGGCACCCCAGCCGAGGATCGAACCAGAGAACCTCTTGCTGTAAGATGGCAATGCTAACCACTGCACCACCATGGCCACCCAGTATATTATTCAACACTATTCTTACAAATTTTCCAAATTTAACCAATGAACACACTTTTTCTATTTGCAAGATACCAGCGTCTCACACCTTTTAAATCTAAAAACATAAATAAATAATAACATCTAAACAAATTCTACCTAAATAAATCCATCCAAACACTTCCACCAAGTAAATTCCCACTGACAGTCTAAAGCATCCATATATACTTCTTGGATAGGAGAGGGAACCAGTAATTCAGAATTGTGTGATATCTGGTTGATCCACAAAAGATGTTCCTTCTTTATGAAGGGCTAGAGAGGACTTGGGAAGTTCAAGGGGTGGTAATGTTGTGTTCAGACTTACTTGGGGTGCCACTTAATCTTCTTCACATGGAGTCTGGCAAAAGGAATCATTTGTATGGTTGAAGCCATGTTCCCCAGGCCTTTCAGTATGTCTCTTGCAGAGGTCAGTTCTGGTGAAAGGAGAAATTGAAAGAAGGACATTGGAAATTGCATTTGTCCTGAGGGAGAAATGCTGTCATAGAGAGAGTATCTATGTAGCATCCTAGAAAGACTAAAGCCTGATAAGTTTGAAAGAGAGATTTTTTCAAGTTTAGGTTGAAACTTAGATAATGGAAGATATCTATGGTAAAACCGGGCTCATGAAAGGGCTTGTCCATTGAAGTAACTATAATAAACTTGCCTAGGTAGGAGTTTATGTGGATACCCTGGAGACTACAGAATACTGTTGGCAGGGGCTAGGCATTTTGTAAGTACCCATGGCATGGAGCTGTAGAAAGACCAAAGGGCATAGTAGAAGACTGAAAATGAGATTGCAAGGCACAAAATCTTAAGCATTTCTGGTGTGCTGGATGAATGAGAATATGAAGGTAAAAATCCCCAAGATCCAAGGTTACCAGAAAAGCTTGTGGAAAGATTATTGGAAAAACAGAATAAAGAGTCAACATTTTGATTTTTGGCATAACAAAGAAATTGTTGAGGGCTGATACATCCATAATGGACTTCCAAATTCTCTCCTGTCTTGGAACCCAGAAATTGGAAATGTCTTGAATTAAATTCCTGTCTCTCTTGGTGTTGAGGACTTAATTCTATAGTTTCTTACTGATACAATTCCTGCAGTATTGTCCAAACCAGATGTGTTTGGTTTGGAGCACCTGTTGGATTCCAGGAAGGGGTTAGAGGGAAGTTCCAAGTTCATTTTGTGCCTTTCTGCATACTACTGAGAACCTATTTGTCTGAGGTTATCTGTTCCCAAAAGGACAGGGACTGAGAATGTTTCCTTGAAAGGTTGGGAAGGGATTGGCCAAGATGGGAGGAGGAGGTTAATATTCACAAATTAGAAGATATGTAAGCAAAGAAACCTTTAGGTCTTTTGAAAATTGTTTTGGATTTATTTTGAACTTCCTTCTTGGAGTTATGCTTACCCGTTTGTTGGGATTGTTGGTCCTTGTGAAAAAATGATTCTGCCTTAGTCCTTTATTGTTTTACCTTTTTCAGGTTTTTTAAAAATGCCATCAGCACCTGGACCATAAAGAGTATCTATATCCAGGGATGCATCTAACAACTTGGCCTTAACATCCTATGGGAGTGACTGCAGACATAACTAAGAGTATCTTCTTAGTACAGGACAGTAGCTGCTGAGACAGCTGAGGATTTGGGAACACCCATGTTTAGCAAGTTATAGTGTCTATTTTGCATGCCAGAAGCTTGCTTCCCTTCCCACTAAAAATGCTACAGCATCTTTAATATAGTGTCCCCAAAGGACAATTCCTCTAATGGGGAATCATGGGAAACAGTACCATCATCCTCAGAATCAAACCCTGTTGGGGAATGGATTTGAGTGGAGTAAGGAAGGAATTCCATGTTGGAGTCTGAATCTTCTTACAAAAAAGATGCATCTTTAAGCATCTTTTGAGCTGAAGAACAACAACAAGCGAGGAGAAGAAATGAAGAGGTATTAGGTACATAAGAACATTAAATGGGCCTTGAGAGAAGTAATCCTATTCTTTCTGCTAGTTGGAGAAGGAGCAGCAGAAAGACAGTTATGTTTGTTCTTTAGGGAGTATCAGCAGAAATTGAATGAGGACCTGTCATACTTCAATCAGAGTACCCAGTACTTCTTCACAGATGAAGATCTGTGGTACACACTTGGGTCCCTCTGAAATAATTTGCTGAGGTTCTCCCTTCATGACCTTGCCAACCATCTGATTTGTCATATGGAACACACCATCAAGCTGTGCCTTGCCAACCTCCAACAGGGTCATGACAGTAGAAGGACCACAGAAACTAGACAGTCATGTGTTGCAAAAGAGACATCTCGATCTAACTGGACACCCAAAACTTCAGAAGGTTTAGGCTTCTTCAGTTTCTTTTGCGGGTCTATATTAGGAAAGCGAAAAGACGTTTACACGAATATGTAAACGTCGAACCATATAGCGCGAAGTGGACTTAGAGCGAAAGTCAAAAACCACAAAAATGGAAATATCGAATTTCCATGGTTGGCCCATCTGTGGATTAGCTGCATAAGGTAAGTGTTGGATAGTTACGGAGTTTAGGATAGGGTGCGGATTAAGGTAAGTGCTTAGATAAGTAATGTATGTTAGATTTAGTGTAGGGTTAGAGGTAGGGTTTTGTTAAATGTATGTATGTATGTTATTTATTTTGTTTGTGTATATTTTCATAGGAGAAGTGTGCAGTAGTTGTAGTTACGGACCTTAGGGTTAGGGAGGGGTTAAGGATAGTGCGTAGATAGTTTAGTATGTGGGGTTTAATAGTGTTGGTGGTAGGGTTTTGTTAAATGTATGTATGTGGATTATTTGTTTTGTTTGGGTGTATGTCTGTAGGGGATGTGTGGTAGTTACAGACCTTAGGGTTAGGGAGGGGGTTAAGGATAGTGCATAGTTAGTTGTGTATGTAGGGTTTAGTGTAAGGTTGGAAGTAGGGTTTTGTGCTTTAGGTTAGAAGTAGGGTTTGGTTAGTGTATGTATGTGGTTTATTTGTCTTATTTGGGTAGGTAGTATATAGCTAGTGGTGGGGTTGGCCGACTATGACAGTTCGATTTTTTTTTTCGCTGTTTAATGCATTCGGGATTTTCACGGTTCGCGATATAGGGGTCGATGTTTTGGTATTCGCGCACATGGTTTTTCGCTTTCGTAATATAGACTCTCTTTTGCAGCTGTTGAGGGATACCCAATAAGGAAGATTCAGAGGCCATCCAATCGTATGCGAATTCTTTTAGTCTCTGATTTAACAAATACATTTTAGAGAGGCTAAGTGTCTCCTTATGATTTTAGGGACAATGTTTTTATAGATGCAACACATATTGTGATTAAGACCAAGACAAAAAAGGCATTTAGTATGTTTGTCTCTATAAGGATTCTGCCTGTCACATTCACGTTTACCTCACTTAGCAGACATGAAAAGTGAACATTTCTGTCAATAGTCATAGATATTTGAATTTCTGCTATGTTTCTCTATGTATATAAATTATTCTTAATGCATTTTGATAATGCAGCACAAACTGATAAGAGTTAAGGAAATTATTTTATTGACAGCTTTGTTTACAATACTTTTTTGTGTGGGGTTGTACTAGTCTGAATGCTTAAACAATGTTTATTGTTTTCTTTTTCTAAGTGACTGTATAACTTGTAGGGTAAAACATTCTCACTTTACATAAAGCAACATTGAGTTATTTGATACAACTATTACATTTTTCTTCAGTTTTATACTGAAAAACTCTAAAGCATTAGTCAGTTTTACAGCTTCCATAATTTTCCAAGATTTCTGTTAGTTATATTACCTATATATATTTAAAACTTCTTAACTATGCATTGCACCCACTATCTTTTCACTGTATGACCAAACATTTTAATTCATTAACCATAACACCCCCAGCAACATAGGGACCCTGACCTTAATATTAGTAAAATAACTTTAAACTCTTTGCTCCATAATCAACTCTATATACAGAATATGCTGCCTGCCACATGTGCGAGTTGTGTACGACTGCATAGCTAGGTTAACTACCAGATAGTACTTCAGGCTGCAGTTGATACTTTTGCTGACTTGGGCACATGTAACCTGGGAGTACACTTTCCTAGAGATCCTCTTTAGCCTTTTACAGAATGGGGCTAGGGCCACGGCACAGGTCTCAGAAGAAGTGAACAAAATGGGAGCAATAAGCAGGTAGTTGGAAGTCTGCTGTACTGGTGCCTTCCCTTCATTCTCCAGTCAAGCCAATGTCCATTAATAATTTTAGTACTATCCAATGAATAGCCCCTTGATGACTACAACTTTTTAAGCTATGAACAGTTATAAGCTGTTGACAGACTGCCTCCTATGGGCCAGGGTTTAATTTTCTCAGACTCCATTTGCCTATTGTGTGACTGTGCAAGCACGCAAACGGGATCGGGGGAAAATAATAAAATAAACCTAAAATAAGCATTCTAACAAAAATCAGTATTCTGTCATGCAAGTCAATGGCAGGCAGAAGACAACCTGGCCAGTGAGTAGTGGTTGCTAAGGAGGGAGGCTCAGTGTGAGACATGTGACTATGCATTAGCAGGCAATATTATGCAAATGAGGGGAAGGATAGTAAATCCCAGTTTTCCCCAGCATGTGAGTCAGGTCCCAACAGTGTAAGAGTAGGAATAGCTTGGTGCAAGCCTAGGAGGTAGGTGACATCATGGTGGGGGGGGGGGGTGTCAGGCATACTGCAAGCGGATTGGAGCCCTGCGGCTCGATTTTGCTCTTGGATGTGTCTAAACCTGCCTAGCACTCTTTACAAAGCCTAAGCGGGTTTTACAGGAAGAAAAAAGAAGTTAAACTAGGAAATAGCAGCAGTGTGCATATTTGAGTACTCTGTTTGCATGGTGCGCACACGGGCTTAAACAGGGAGGCAATGGGAAGTGAAAACAGCAGTAGGAATGCAATCATGGAGAACTAGCTTAGCTGGCAGGTGAAATGTATCGGAATCAGCCAATCACACAGGCAGCAGACCAGCCCAGCCCAGAACACTACTATAAACTAAGCAGACACCTTCCCCTCTGGTTTTTCCCACACTCTACACCACCGGTGTATAAAAGCAGGGAAATTTTTACAAACAAACCTACAAAATGAGAAGGGCTGCAGCAGGCAACATAGAACAACATGTGCAAGAGGCTGAGGGTGGTGAGGATATGAATGCTGCCGAACAACCCACAGTGAGGAGACGGAGAAGAGTGTACAGACCCAGGGTAACCTACCAGGGGCTACATGAGCTGGCAATAGTGGAGTGTTATAGGGTGGACAGAAAACTCCTACAGCAACTCCTACACCACACCTGACACACCAAACAGACTGAGGGGAACCCATCCCAGTGCATACCAAGGTATGTGTAGGCCTAGGTATACCAGCCACAGGTACCTCCCAAAGCACAACTGGGGATATCATGGGGATCTCACAGTCATCAGCATCCAGAGTATTCCACCAGTTCTTGAATGCCATGTCAGCATATGCCAGTGAGCACGTATATTTCCTCAACACCCATGAGGTGTTGACCAGCAATATGCATCTCTTCCACCAAATAGCAGAATACCCTGGGTAGTGGGTGCTATAGACTGCATGCACATATGCATCAAAGCACTACCTGGTGAGTAGGGTAGGGCCAACATCAACTGCAGGGCCATCCCCTCTATCAACTGCCAGGTCATATGTGATGCCCAGAGCATTATAATGAATTTGTTTGCTGGCTGCCCTGGAACCTATGACAATTCCTACATATGGCATCTGATGCAGCTGTACCAGAGATTTGCCAATGGGGACATCCCCTTCGGTCACCTAGTTGGGGATGCTGGGTACACACTGGAGCCATGGCTGATGACACACATCAGAAATGCACACACACCTGAACAACAACACCATAATGAGGCACACGCACAGGCCAGACATATAATAGAGCATGTGTTTGGGATGCTCAGGTCATGGTTCCAGTGTCTGGACACATCCGGTGGAGCCTTGCAGTATTCACCAGCTACATGTACCCAAATTGTTGTGGTATGTGCTATGCTACAGAATATGATCCTGCAGAAACAGCTGCAGCAGGAACAGCATGGGGCAGGGCCACACAGCCCCAGATCAATGCCAAGGCCTGCACAGGCACAGAGTGACCCAGAGGAGGAACAACCTGAGCCTGCCCCAGTAGGCAGAAGGAGGCGTGCCCAGTATGCCTTGGCCTTGGCAAAGAGGCAACGCATAGCACATGCACTGACACAGTATGGACCCAGGGAATGACACCGCTCTCTGACTCGCACATACAGTAAAAGGGATGCCAAATATGACACTACCTGTGCTCAATCATGTGTAGGGAGTGTAGTATGTGCATCCAACATGGGCAGCCCTCCAGCACCATCCGCAAATCTGGCACACCCTCAAGGTAAGTCAATCAACCTACCAATTGCCAAATGGAGTATAATGTGTCATTACCAGTAGCTATGGTATGGATGTGAGCATGCAAGGGAATTGGGCTGCTGAATGTTATGACAGCAACAGTAGACACCCATAGTGGCACCATGACATCTGTAACACATACTGGAGTCACCATAGTAGCCAGTACTACACAAGGTGGCAAAACCCACTGCAGGAAATGTGCTGAGTGACATGTGTGTCCATATGACCCACACATGCCAGTCAGGGTGGTTCACATACCCAACAACAGTCTCAGCCAGCAGAACAGGTGTAGACAAACCCAAACAGAGCCTGTGCCATGGCCCCAAATGATGGCTATGTTTAACCTTCCGCCAGGCCTACACAGACAGACCACAGCAGGGCAGGTAGTGTGATGTTAGTTCTGAAGGGTAGGAAGTCAGACAATAATATGTAGGGCAACCAAAGCCACAATCTGTAGTACACTGGTATGCTTCTAGTCAGCATGATAGCTAGCAATACAGAATGAAATGGAGTCCCTGACATACCAGTGCAATCAAAGCAAATGTGTACAAGTGTCACGTGTGCCCCCACATCCGAGATAATAATGTAATAACAGTCAGGTGTGCCCCCCACCCTGTGTAGAAATGTAGAAATAGACAGGTGTGCTCCCCCATCCTACATAGTAATGTAATAAGAGTCAGGTGTGCCCCACAATCCTGTGTAGAAATGTAGAAATAGTCATGTGTGCCCCCCATCCTACATAGTAATGTAATAACAGTCCGGTGTGCCCCCCCAATCCTGTGTAGAAATGTAGAAATAGTCAAGTGTGCCCCCCATCCTACATAGTAATGTAATAACAGTCAGGTGTGCCCCCCGCGCTCCTGTTTAGAAATGTAGGAACAGTCAGGTGTGCCCCCCCTGCTATTCAGAAATGTGGTAACAGTCAAAGACAAATGATCTATGGATACACTGCATAGACAGTATGCTACCTGTCGGTGTACAACACAAAGGTCAGCACTGCAGCACAAACTACCTGGACATGGTCCACACATTCAATACAGATGGCCATACTGGGCATGCTCACACACTTAAACACATGAAGGCCATGTCTGCAAACACCAGTGGACCAGACATATCTGGCAGTTGCAGTTGTTAGTGCAGACAATCGTCAGTATGCACCACTCATGCCTTGCACACACAGTGGATAGGAATACAGACATATATGTCAGGACAACACACTATAATAAGCCAAAGGTAGACGTACATAGATGTCTGGAAGAGGGTGACTGTGATAAGGAGCCATCCAGGCCTGTCCCACCCAGCACACAGGCAAAGGGCCCTAAACACATGAGGTGCAGATGTCACTCACTGCAGATACTAGCCACCAGTATCTGCCAGCATTACAGACTACATGGCGCACTTGCCAGCTATGCAACATGAATGTACAAGGAAGTAGTCATCTAGCAGCTGTATACACATATCTGTGAAATA
The DNA here is from genome assembly GCF_019279795.1 of Protopterus annectens. NCBI lineage: Eukaryota > Metazoa > Chordata > Ceratodontiformes > Protopteridae > Protopterus > Protopterus annectens. The sequence continues at coordinate 1,836,844,202 of NC_056735.1, forward strand.
TGACCCCGTGTGTGCCTGCATGTGGCGTGTCAAACTATAGATGAATGGGTTATGGCCCATGCACAACACTGCCCTCCCAATAGCCCTACTATGACAAGCCTGCTGAGGTCATCCAATGTGAAATACACCTTTGGGAGAGTCACAGCCCAGTAATCTCCATGGCACGTCCCATAACTGTGAACTGCTATAGTGTGATAAACTAATTAGGTAGGAGCTCTAACCTCAGATGTGGCAACTGTGTATGAGTGCGTGTCTGTCTGTCTCTGACTGTGTTGAGAGCAATGCTTTTTAGGGTACTCACACTCCCTTCAATTCATATACTTAACTGTGGCAAGGCTGCTGATGTCACCCACCTAGAAATGTACCTCTGGGAAGGCTGTAGCCCAGTAATCTCTGTAGCGCATCCTGTAACTGTGTATTATTGTAGTGTGATAAAATAGTTAGGTAGGTGTTCTAATCCCAGACATGGCAAGTGTGTGTATGTCTGTCTGTGTAGAGAGCAATGTTTTTTAGAGTACACACACTCCTTACAATTCATATGATCAACTTTGGCAAGGCTGCTGATGTCACCTACTTAGAAATACACCTCTGGGAAGGTTGCAGCCCAGTAATCTCTGTAGCGTATAACTAAAACCTATAACTGCATACTGCTGTAGTGTGATAAAGTAGTTATATAAGTGTTTTAATCCCAGACATAGCAAGTGTGTGTGTCTGTTTGTGTAGAGAGCAATGCTTTTTAGGGTACTCACACTCCTTACAATTCATATGCTCAACTTTGGCAAAGCAGCTGATGTCATCCACCTAGAAATACACCTCTGGGAAAGTTGTAGCCCAATAATATCTATAATGCATCCTGTAACTGCGTACAACTGTCATGTGATAAAGTAATTAGGTAGCTGTTTTCAACTGTGTGTTTATGTGCATGTCGGTCTGTCTCTGACTGTGTACAGAGCAATGCTTTTTAGGGTACTCACACTCCCTACAATTCATATACATAACTTTGGCAAGGCTGCTGATGTCACCCACCTAGAAATACACCTCTGGGAAGGCTGTAGCCCAGTAATCTCCGTAGCACGTCATGTAACCACGTACTGCTGTAGTGTGCTAAAGTAGGTCAATAGGTGTTATAATCCCAAACATGGCAAGTGTGTGTCTGTCTGCGTAGACAGCAAAGATTTTTAGGGTACTCACACTATTTACAATTCATATGCTCAACTTTGGCGAGACTGCAGATGTCATCCACCTAGAAATACACCTCTTGGAAGGCAGTACCCCAGTAATCTCTATAGTGTGTCCTGTAACTGCATATTGCTGTTGTGTGATAAAGTAGTAAAGTAGCTGTTCTAACCCCAGACTTGGCAAGTGAGTGTGTGTTTGTGTACATGTCTGTCTGTCTCTGATCATGTAGAGAGCCATGTTTTGTAGGGTACTCACACTCCCTACAATGCATATACATAACTTTGGCAAGGCTGCTGATGTCACCCACCTAGAAATACACCTCTGGGAAGGTTTTAGCCCAAGAATCTCTATAGTGCATTTTGTAACTGCGTACTGCTCTAGTATGATAAAGTAGTTAGATAGGTGTTCTAATCCCAGACATGGCAAGTGTATGTGTGTGTGTGTGTGTGTGTATGTGTGTGTGTGTGTGTGTGTGTGTGTGTGTGTGTGTGTCTGCCTGTCTGTGTAGAGAGCAATGCTATTTAGGGTACACACACTCCTTACAATTCATATGCTCAGCTTTGGCAAGGCTGCTGATGTCACCCACCTAGAAATACACCTCCGGGAAGATTGCAGCCCAGTAATCTCTGTAGTGTGTCCTGTAACTGTGTACTGCTGTAGTGTGATAAAGTAGTTAGGTAGGTGTTGTAATCCCAGACATGGCAAGTGTGTGTGTGTCTGAGTCTGTTTGTGTAGGGAGCAATGTTTTTTAGGGTACTCACACTCCTTACAATTCATATGCTCAACTTTGGCAAGGCTGCTGATGTGACCCACCTAGAAATACACCTCTGGGAAGAGTGTAGCCCAGAAATCTCTGTAGCGCATGACATCACTGCATATTGCTGTAGTGTGATTTAGAACTGTGGTAGGGTTCCATAGCAGTTCTGGATGTTTTTTGTGTGTTTCAATGTCTGTGTAGGGAGCAATGCATTTTAGGCTAGTCATACTCAGTACATTTCAAATGGCCTGCTTTGGCAATCCTGCTGATGTCATTCATTGTGAAATACACCTTTGCGGAAGGTGCTCTCCAGGAATCCCTGTGGGGTGTCGTGTAACAGCTCCATGCTGTAGTGTGATATAGACCTCTGTTAGGGGTTCTAAACCCACACATGTCAGTTGTGGCTGTTTTGTGTATGTGTCACTGTCTGTGTAGGGAGCAATGCATTTTAGGCTAGTCACATGCAGTACATTTCACATGGCCTACTTTGGCAATCCTGCTGATGTCATTCATTGTGAAATACACCTTTGGGGAAAGAGTTCTCCAGTAATCCCTGTGGTGTGTCCTATAATAGCTCCACGTTGTAGTGTGATAGAGGTCTCTGTTAGGGGTTCTATACCCACAAATGTTGGTTGTGGATGTTTTGTGTGTCACTGTCTGTGTAGGGAGCAATGCATTTTAGGCTAGTCACATGCAGTACATTTCAAATGGCCTACTTTGGCAATCCTGCTGATGTCATTCATTGTGAAATACACCTTTGGGGAAAGAGTTCTCCAGTAATCCCTGTGGTGTGTCCTATAATAGCTCCACGTTGTAGTGTGATAGAGACCTCTGTTAGGGATTCTATACCCACAAATGTTGGTTGTGGATGTTTTGTGTGTCACTGTCTGTGTAGGGATCAATGTATTTTAGGCTAGTCACACACAGTACATTTCAAATGGCCTACTTTGGCAATCCTGATGATGTCATTCATTGTGAAATACACCTTTGCGGAAAGAGTTCTCCAGTAATCCCTGTGGTGTGTCCTATAATAGCTCCACGTTGGAGTGTGATAGAGACCTCTGTTAGAGGTTCTATACCCGCAAATGTTGGTTGTGGACATTTTGTGTGTCACTGTCTGTGTAGGGAGCGATGCATTTTAGGCTAGTCACACGCAGTACATTTCAAATGGCCTACTTTGGCAATCCTGCTGATGCTATTCATTGTGAAATACACCTTTGCGGAAGGTGCTCTCCAAGAATCTCTGTGGGGTGTCCTGTAACAGTTCCATGCTGTAGTGTGATACAGACCTCTGTTAGGGGTTCTATACCCACAAATGTTGGTTGTGGATGTTTGTGTGTCACTGTCTTTGTAGGGAGCAATGCATTTTAGGATAGTCACATGCAGTACATTTCAAATGGCCTACTTTGGCAATCCTGCTGATGTCATTCATTGTGAAATACACCTTTGGGGAAAGAGTTCTCCAGTAATCCCTGTGGTGTGTCCTATAATAGCTACACATTGTAGTGTGATAGAGACCTCTGTTAGGGATTCTATACCCACAAATGTTGGTTGTGGATGTTTTGTGTGTCACTGTCTGTGTAGGGAGCAATGTATTTTAGGCTAGTCACACACAGTACATTTCAAATGGCCTACTTTGGCAATCCTGATGATGTCATTCATTGTGAAATACACCTTTGGGGAAAGAGTTCTCCAGCAATCCCTGTGGTGTGTCCTATAATAGCTCCACATTGTAGTGTGATAGAGACCTCTGTTAGAGGTTCTATACCCGCAAATGTTGGTTGTGGACATTTTGTGTGTCACTGTCTGTGTAGGGAGCAATGCATTTTAGGCTAGTCACACGCAGTACATTTCAAATGGCCTACTTTGGCAATCCTGCTGATGCTATTCATTGTGAAATACACCTTTGCGGAAGGTGCTCTCCAAGAATCCCTGTGGGGTGTCCTGTAACAGTTCCATGCTGTAGTGTGATACAGACCTCTGTTAGGGGTTCTAAACCCACACATGTCAGTTGTGGCTGTTTTGTGTATGTGTCACTGTCTGTGTAGGGAGCAATGCATTTTAGGCTAGTCACATGCAGTACATTTCACATGGCCTACTTTGGCAATCCTGCTGATGTCATTCATTGTGAAATACACCTTTGGGCAAAGAGTTCTCCAGTAATCCCTGTGGTGTGTCCTATAATAGCTCCACGTTGTAGTGTGATAGAGACCTCTGTGAGGGGTTCTATACCCACAAATGTTGGTTGTGGATGTTTTGTGTGTCACTGTCTGTGTAGGGAGCAATGTATTTTAGGCTAGTCACACGCAGTACATTTCAAATGGCCTACTTTGGCAGTCCTGCTGATGTCATTCATTGTGAAATACACCTTTGAGAAAAGAGCTCCCCAGTAATCCCCATGGTGTGTCCTATAATATCTCCATGCTGTAGTATGATACAGACCTCTGTTAGAGGTTCTATACCCACACATTTCAGTTGTGGAATTTTTGTATGTGTGTGTGTGTCACTGTCTGTGTAGGGAGCAATGCATTTTAGGCTTTTCACACTCACTACAATTCGAATGTCCCACTTTGGCAATCCTGCTAATGTGATCCAATGTGATATACACCTTTGGGGAAGGAGTACTCCAGTAATCTCTGTGGCATGTACTATAACTGTGTAGTGCTGTAGTCTAATAAAATAGATAGGCAGGGGTTCCACTCCCTGACATGACAGGTGCCTGTGTTTGTAACTTGTATCATCTGTGGGAGTGGTTGTGAGTTTGTGGCCAATGTGGAGTAGATTTTGCATATTTCTTATATGGTGGCCCTACTATATATCACAATGTCCACCATACAGGGATACTATATGTGAAATAGCTGAGAAGCTGGGGTGCAAAGCCATACCCATACATGTGACATCAAGGCCAGGCAATCACAGTTAGGAACCCCTATATTACGTAAAGCACACTCTCAACCCATGTCTCATACACACACATACCTAGGCAACAGACAATATTTGCATAGTACACTACATATTAGCCATTGATAGTAACTATGGGGTGATAGCAGTGGGCTACAGAGGGCATGGCACCCTGTCCATCTGCCCAATATGCATGTACATCAGACAGTGCACCTTTCCCATGTTCCCCAATGGACACCTGCAACACCTATGGTGCCATCACATGTGACCCACAAAGGACATACCATGCCTGACAACATGCTCTGTATTGACAGATGCCACTGACACTAGGGAATGTCATTAGCATGCTATCAATGTAGGTGCAGGATAAACCTGCTGCCCATTACCAGTTCCCACCACAGGTGGGCAAGACTGGCACATCTGATGATAATTTGTGTTCACAACAAGAGCCAGACACCCCAGGCACAGTTCCACATGTCACTGTACATGCATGTAGAAGGTGTGAAAATCCCAGACACCATCCATGTCATGGACTAAGGAACACATACATGGAAAGTGGTGCACAGCATTGGCCACACACAATAGTCGCCCAGGTGACTGGATGGGGGATACAATACCCACCTGTGTGGGCAGCTGCAGACACTACAGCCCTGAGCAACAATGCAGACCATTGTCATGTGGCCTGATGCCAAGGTAAACCCATCGCCTAGCCTTGTGCAGCCATCTGGCACAGTTGACCACCACACACCCGTGCAGACATGCACCCATGCATGTTAGTACTGGCACCCTGTGTGTTTGTGTGTGTGTTATATGATGCATATGTTCACATCCACACTCCCTAAAACCCCCATGGGCATACTGAAGCATGCTGTCTGATGTCAGACAACTCTCCATGCCCTTTGCCCATACAACCCCTGTATGACTTGTGTGGTGCATGTGATACCTGCACATTGATGTGTTGTGGCAATCCCACTACTGATGAGTTGTAATCCTGGCCCTGCCAAGTGTGTCAGTGTGTGTACAACCCTGTGAGAATGTGGCTGTGTTGATGCTGGCACCTGTTCATGTGGACAGGCACATGTATGTCACCTACTGTATAGCTACTGTATCCCTGTTGCAGATGTCACTCATCATCACATATATGTTATGTGGGCTCTGTAACAGGTAACCTATGTGGCGCATCCAAAAACTGCATAGAACTGTGATAGTACTACATTGTTGTCAGGGGTTTGATGCCCTGTGCTGGTAGGTATGTGACACAAGCATGCTTAAGTTTTACTCTCCCATCCCTCCATGACTTGCCTTTGCCTCTGTCTGCCTCTCCCACTCCCTCTCTGGTGGATGTGGAGACCTACACCTGCTTTGCTTAGGCAGCAGCATGTGTATTTTAAGTGATGCTCATGATCAGCTGATGGCATCTGCACAAATTGCAGCTGTCCCTTAGCTGATTGCATGTGGAACAGCTGTGGTAACATTCCCATAGCCAATTGCATGGAAACACCCTCCAATATCTAGGAACATCATGCTGTTGTTGGCCCTTTTCATTCACTGTGAGCAAGAACTACATCAGTTGTTTGGCAAACAGCATCTCAGATGGATTGGGGATTTATCTCTAACAACATACACTGTGGAAACAGGGCAACACACAAGAGGAGGATGTGCCTGACCTGACTACAGACTGTAAGTGCTGCTATACTGCATTTGGAGTAATGTTGGTTTAACAATGTGTGTGTAAATATGGCTGTCCTACATGTCTCAATACCTGCCATGTCAGTGCCATGTTTATGAGGAATCCCCATCTGCAGGGTCATCTGCAGACTGGGCAGTGCATTGTGCCTTTGCTTTCATGTGTTACCCATGGAGCATCTATCTGTGGACTGTAGAAGGTAGTGTGAGGATTGCAGTCTGTAGTTGGTGAAAGTTGGTGAAGTCGCTTGCTCTAGTGGATCTGGTAGATTTGGATTTTTTGAGGTGGAGCATGTCTATTAATTCCGGGTTGGACATGGCCTTGTATGTCAGGCACAGGTCACCTCTGAGCAGGCGGTATGTGACTGAATAGAGCTGGAGTTTCTTCAGTCTGGCAGCATATGACAGATTTTGGAGTCCCTTTATCCTTTTGGTGAGTAACTTTTGGGGTCTCTCCAATTGCTGCAGGTGTCGGGTGAGATACATCCCGAATGGGGCATTGTACTCGATCATTGGTCTGATAAGTGAAGAGTACAGGGGAACAATGACCTCACTTGATCTGGATGTGAATCCCTTCATGATCAGGTGGGCAATGTAGAAGGTCTTTCTAACCACTTTAGCAATGTGAGTGTCAAAAGAAAGGCAACTGTCAACCTGGATCCCCAGGTCCCTGATAACCTCTTCTGTGCTTAATGGATTGCCACCTATATGGTAGCTTGGGGTTACCTTGTTTTTCCTGAAGGGTATGACTATACATTTTTTGGCATTTAACTTCAGGCCATGGCTCTGGCACCAGTTATCAGTTTCCGTGAGACCCCTCTGAAGGATATCTGTGTCCGATGTACTTTCCACTATGGCGCCCAGTTTGCAGTCATCTGCAAACTTTATCAGCCATAGTCCTCCTTTGTTTGCCTGTACTTCTGAGAAGTAGGTGCCGAACAACAGGGGGCCAAGGACTGAGCCCTGTGGGACCCCACTTGTGAACGGCTTGGAGTCTGACATGGCGCCAGCAACTCTAACCCTGTGGGTTCTGTCCTTTAGCCAGTTTGCAACCCATCTTGTGACATATGGGTTTACATTTAAGCTGGTAAGTTTCTCTATAATACCAGTGAGGTATTGTGTAAAGCTTTGCAAGGTCAAGGTAGGCTGTATGGACTGCCTTTCCTCATCAATGGCCTTGGTGACTGTTTCAAGAAGTCGACCAAGTTCAAAAGGCATGATCTGCCCTTGACAAAGCCAAACTGGGTTGGGTCCAATGTCTGCAAGTCCCCTATGTCTTTGTTTATAAGTTCCATTATGATCCTCTCCATAGCTTTACAGACCAGGCTTGTTAAGCTTATGGGGCGGTAATTTCCAGGGTCCGTAGAGGTACCGCCTTTGTGGAGTGGGACCACAGTTGCTGTACGCCACTCCTTGGGCACGTATCCTGTGGTAAGGCTAAGATTAAACAGCTGCCTTATATGCGGGTTTAGTTCCTCGTTGAGTTCGTAGCACACAGCACACCATCCATTCCCATTGATGCTGTGTTTTAGCTTTAGAGAGAGCAGCTTTCACCTGCGCATTAGAGATGTCTGGGAGGCTACACTGGCTGGGATAGTTATCTCCTTTGGGGAGAGGGGTGAAGTTTGCACTGAACCTGTCTGCCAGTATGTTGGCAATGTCTGTGTGTTCAGTGATTTTTGTATCATTTTGGACTAATTTTGCGCATATCTGGGAGTTTCCACCCAGGTTTCTAACATAGCTGAAGAAGGCCTTATGATTGTCTTTTGAATCAATTTTTCTCTCAAATTTGGCCTTGGATGATTTTATGAGTGCTCGTATTTTTTTACTAATAATGATCAAGGCTCTCTTTTATGGATTTTGCTCTATCATGTAACAGCTTTCTCCTCTTATTGTAAAGTTTGTTTATGGCTGGGGTCCACCAGACTGGACGTTTGCCCTTGGTGGAAAGAGTCTTGGTTTTATTAGGAATTGCCTGATCCATGCAGTCCTGGAGGTGTTCGTAGAAGGCATTTGTAAGGGCTTCGCAGCTTGGGTTGTGGTTTCCACTGGCTCAGGGCCTTGTAGGATACCACACCAGTCTTGAGTAGTGTAAAGTTTGCTTTAGAGAAGTTCTTCACTGTGGTCTTTTTGTTTGGGGTGGGGATGTGGATTTCCAGTGAGATAAGTTTGTGATCTGATCTCACCAATGAGGGATATACTCGTGTGGAGCATTTTGTCCCCATGTTTGTGATGATGAGATCTAGTATATTTTCTCCTCTTGTGGGAACGGTGACTAGTTGTTCCATGGCATTTGAATTTATGAACTCCAGGAACCTTTTGAAAGTTGGGGCTTGAGTAATGTTCCCAGTCTATATTCGGTAGTTGAAGTCACCCAATATAATGGTGTTTGGAGATACATTTATACCCTCCAGTGTCTTCAGGAAGGCTGTGGGGTTCCTGAGTTTGAGAGGGTGGCCTGTAGCATGCTACAAATTGTAGAGCAGTTTTGCCTATGGTTAATTGCACCTGGATGGTTTCCGATGCTTAAATGCGTTGCCACCAACCTGGAGGTGTGGGTATCCTTGATGAATATGGATACATCCCTCCTTTTGTGGTGTGGTCCGGTTTTGGGGCCGAACGTATGATATGAGGTAAAACCTGATAGTGCGGGTGCTCTCAGGAGCCTTGAACCAGGTTTCAGTCACAGCACAGACATCGATGTTCTCCATACTGAGAAGGGCCTCGAGAGCATGCATTTTGAGATTTAGACTTCTGGCATTGAGCAGCATTACCCTAGTTTCTTCCCATTTTGTTTTCTAGGGTGGTAGGTTTAGAATTTGAGCCTTGCTAAAAAAGGCACTATGGGGTGGCAAGAGCCTTAGCCAATATCTGGAATCCCAGGGTGACAGGTGCAAGCCCAGCGTGGCTTGTCAAGCATGTCATCCCAGGTAGACAGACACTGGCTCCCCTTTGAATGACACCAGAAATTAAGCCAATTGTTAAAGCTGATCATCTTGTCTCTATGTTGTGGCATCATTCTTGGAGAAGGAAGGATACTGCTCAGGGTCATGGTCATACCTGCCTGGGCTACATAATCAGAGAGCTCCTCTATGTCTCTTTTCATGTAGTCCAGGGAGGTACGTCTCAGGTCATTCACACCAGCATGGACAATGACTGTGTCATATTTGTACTTGCTGTGGAGTGACCCGAGTGCTTGTGTTATGTGGCGGATTCTAGCGCCCGATAGGCAGCTTACTGTGACTCTCTCCTTGTTCAGCCTGGTGAGTGGGACGTCAGTGTGTCTGGCTATGGAGTCACCTATGACAAGTATGTTTGGTGTTGTATTTGGCTTTGCACACTGATTTTGTGGTTTATGTGTTGCCTGTGGTGTGTCATGAGGTGGCAGTTGCTTGGATGTCTGCTATGGAGGCCTCTGCTGTTTAGGTAAATTTTTGCTCAGAGCCACCGAGTATGACTTTGTGTGTTTATGTGTTTGATTCATTGTTGTGATAGCTTTATGTGAGACTGGTTTTGTGGTGTGTGTAGTTGCCTTCTCCTCCTGTCTGGTCTTGCCAGTCCTGAGTTGAGAGAGCTCAGCCTCCAGTTGGCTAAATAGCTGCATCTCTCACAAATATTTGTGTTATGTGGGAGGAGAAGAGGGTTGTCAGTGTACATGAGGCAATTGTAACATTGCCTCAATATTCCCAAATTCACCAACTGGACAGGAGAGAACGCCAGCATCTGGCCCTTCGACATGCTAGAGAAATTTAAAAGTTAGGGGTGTGACTGAATAAGAGAGGACTTAGTAAGGAAGTGGGTACTCCTGGGGGGGGTTTGCTAGTGAGGGACTTTGCATAATACAGAAGTGCTAAACCTGAAAAGAAGATGCTTTTAAGACAAATAAAAGCTTTTAGGAACAAGTGCTGCGCTTTTTAGTTAAGAGATATATTGTTTAGATTACTAGTAGAGCAGTTCTAAGGGAAAAAATGAAGAACAGACTTTATGGAGCCAGAAAAAGTTTAACCTTGTTAAACCAGCGCTGCTCGATGCTGCTCTTGTGGCAACTCTGCGCTAAATCGCGCTAAAGCACTCTAAAGCATGCTTGATAGCAGGGGCTGGAAAGAGCCAGGAATTGACCCAAAACAGCCAATAAAACTACAGTTTCAAGTCAGTAACCACTCCCACGGGGCACTCCCACGGGAAGCAGCTCAATGTCTATCACTGCCACTGATCAACAGAGAGACTTTCCTTTAGCCCAAGCAAAAATGGCCTCACAGAAACTTACAAAGCAGTTCAAGAACAGCAAGCCTGTAACTTGAACTTTTTTAAATCTCAGAAAAGTGAGAAAAGCAAGATTTTTTTTGTTTTTATTTTTCAGAGATAGCAGAGGTTCACAAGTAATATCAAGTTATAACAGTGCAGTAAATGACCCCACACAAGAGTGCTAGGTCAAAGACAGAAAATATGCATGTTTTGAAAAAAAACGATTTTAAAATTAAGTGCAAACAGGAAATTCAGTATACAGCTTTGGTTGTGCTCTAAATACAGCTACTAATGCAGAAATCAAGTTTAACAAGCCAGAAAATGCTCAAACTAGGCAGCTATGCAGAAAAACTTATCAAATAAACAGAGGAAAAATACTTAAAATCTCAAAAGTGGCTCCTTTCTTCTCTCAGCATTTTCTCCTCTTGGTGGGTGCTTCACCAACAGCCAACAAGCCTGAAAAGACTCCAAAACCACGAGGCAACTAGGTTTTAAGAGAGGAAGATGAAGGAGTTTTGGAAATGACCCCTTTTGGCCAATAAAACTGCAGTTTCAAGTCAGTAACCACTCCCACAAGGGGCAGGGAAGCAGCTCAATGTTTATCACTGCCACTGATCAACAGAGAGACTTTCCTTTAGCCCAAGCAAAAATGGCCTCACAGAAACTTACAAAACAGTTCAAGAACAGCAAGCCTGTAACTTGAACTTTTTTAAATCTCAGAAAAGTGGGAAAAAAGCAAGATTTTTTTTGTTTTATTTTTTCAGAGATAGCAGAGGTTCACAAGTAATATCAAGTTATAACAGTGCAGTAAATGACCCCACACAAGAGTGCTAGGTCAAAGACAGAAAATATGCAAGTTTTGAGAAAAACGATTTTAAAATTAAGTGCAAACAGGAAATTCAGTATACAGCTTTTGGTTGTGCTCTAAATACAGCTACTAATGCAGAAATCAAGTTTAACAAGTCAGAAAATGCTCAAACTAGGCAGCTATGCAGAAAAACTTATCAAATAAACAGAGGAAAATACTTAAAATCTCAAAAGTGGCTCCTTTCTTCTCTCAGCATTTTCTCCTCTTGGTGGGTGCTTCACCAACAGCCAACAAGCCTGAAAAGATGCCAAAACCATGAGGCAACTAGGTTTTAAGAGAGGAAGATGAAGGAGTTTTGGAAATGACCCCTTATGGCCAATAAAACTACAGTTTCAAGTCAGTAACCACTCCCACGGGGCAGGGAAGCAGCTCAATGTTTATCACTGCCACTGATCAACAGAGAGACTTTCCTTTAGCCCAAGCAAAAATGGCCTCACAGAAACTTACAAAGCAGTTCAAGAACAGCAAGCCTGTAACTTGAACTTTTTTAAATCTCAGAAAAGTGAGATAAAAGCAAGATTTATTTTTTGTTTTTTCAGAGATAGCAGAGGTTCACAAGTAATATCAAGTTATAACAGTGCAGTAAATGACCCCACACAAGAGTGCTAGGTCAAAGACAGAAAATATGCAAGTTTTGAGAAAAAACGATTTTAAAATTAAGTGCAAACAGGAAATTCAGTATACAGCTTTTGGTTGTGCTCTAAATACAGCTACTAATGCAGAAATCAAGTTTAACAAGCCAGAAAATGCTCAAACTATTCAGCTATGCAGAAAAACTTATCAAATAAACAGAGGAAAAATACTTAAAATCTCAAAAGTGGCTCCTTTCTTCTATCAGCGTTTTCTCCTCTTGGTGGGTGCTTCACCAACAGCCAACAAGCCTGTGCATATGTGCTGTACACCATAATTAGTGTCATCATATCTAATAACAAGCCAGTGAGATTTCAGACTGCTACACATGTTATGTACAGTAGGGGTTATATTTGATGACATAACCTGGACATTCTGTGGATGTTTGCACAGTACTGAGGTCTGTGTACTTATGGTGAATGTTGACAGTGTGTGAATTGTTAATATGTACTTTAGCCTGTATACAGACTGTGGTAGATGTCATTGTTCTAGGCCCTGTCCTATCTGATGTTACATGCTTCTCCACTGTATAGTACCGTTTTGCCATACATGTTTGTAGGGCCATACACACACATGTCCCATACCACAGACAGTCATAAGACCAAACTGTGTAGCAGCCCAGTATATGTAGGGTCAGTCTGTGCGTGGCACATATGAGGATGGTGTCGAACAGGTAGTCCATATACTGTAATATTATGCTAGCTTAACATATGTGGCTGTGTTCAAATTGGTTGTGGTTATGCACTTTTACACAGGTGTATCTTTCCCTGTGCTGTGACATGCCTGTAGCACCTGCTATATATGCAGGTACATGTGCATTGACCCCCATAGGAGATGTAGGCCAGTGTTGAGCCAGTCTGCCTGTAGACTGCACAGTGCATTGTGACATGCCTAGCAGCTTAATGTACTTACCCAGTGAGATTTCATGTGCAGATACTTGCCAGATGTACTGCTGTTGGGCCTCCCTTAACAGTCATGTATGTCAGACAGAGCAGTGGGATGCTGTAAGATGAATGTCAATATCTAGTGGGTAGTATGTGGCCATGGCACCCCTGTACCAGTGGTTATTATGTGTCAGGCCAGACAGGGGTCTGTGAATGCATAACCTATGGTGGCAAATGTATACCAGTCATTATGTGTTATACCCATCTACATGGCTGTCTACATCCATATTGTCAGGCATGCTACACATGTTGTGCACTAAGGTGTTATGTTTATACCTTTGGACTGCACAGAGTGTGTCAGAATGTCCACATATATTGGCCAATGTCTCTGCTGCAGTCCACAGGGGCATTATGTGCTAGCAGCGGTACTTTACTATGATGTTTTTGGGATGTCTGTCAGTAGCCAATGGCATACATGTTATAAGCAGATGTGACCTCCCACACACATCATGTCTGTGAAGACAATCCTAATAACAGTAGCAATAGTCTACTAATATACCTGCTATACATACCTGACATCCCCTTGCACTACTACGTTGGGACTATACAGGCTAGGGTAGGGCTAGACTCCATGTCCAGGACATATGGTGGAAATATATGTACATATAATTATCCAGATAGCCATATATATGATTATCCATGTGTAGTACTTCCAATTACCACTGTCATGGCAACCACCTACTACAAATCCCTACATCATGTGGGTGTGGTCCCTTTACCTTTCCTGTGTGATGGGCATCCTTCCTGTGTGTGGGCATCAGTGTTACAGACAGCAGGTAGCAATACCTTTTACAGGAGAACCATAACATTCAGGGCAGCTACATATTTCTAGGAGGTTCAGGAACTACAGACAGAATGTGAGTAGAGTTGTGTTATGCTTTGTATAGTACTAGTGCTACAGGGTGTGTGTGTACATACTAGTTTATCTTGGAATGCAGTCTGTCTGCATAGCTCTCAACTGTGGGCCTATTCTCTTGGTGGCCAGAGGTGCGCCAATCATGTTTTGTCTGTCCAGTGTGTGTGTTGAGTGCTATCAGTACATGGCTACATCCATTTCTGTTTCTAACCTCATTTCCCTGACTGAGGGTATGTTGCAGACTATCCTGTAAGACCAGCAACTTGCTTAGTGTATAGTAACAGTTTTCCACATATGCGCCTGTGTTCCAGCCTCTAACATTCACCTACATACCAAGCTTTGCACATATGACATGCTGTCGGGGGTTGTTCTATAGTGGGCTGTGAGTATATCACAACTGCCATTGCTGCCATCAGTCCACTGCTGTTGTATCCCCCACACATACAGTGGGGCTGGTACCATATATTTGTGGGCATCACCTACACAGTACATGTGTGCCCTTATGTACTCCAGAGGCCACAGTATGTAACAGTGGTATATGGCCCTGTATAATTGATTCTAGGGGGGAACCACCATAAATGACCTATGCTGTTACAAATGTGGGGGTATCAGGGGTGAGCTGCCTTAAGGTATCTGGATGTACAGTACTGTATACTTCACCTATATTTACATTACTTACATAAATTTGGTTAATTCAAGCCTACTGCCTTCTGCCGTACAGACTGCTCTGTTTGTCAGTGTGCTTGTGATGGCGTCAGTTATGCCTTGTTATGTAACAGTTACAACCCATTTGGTCACACTACGTCTTTACCACCTAGTGATTTTGTACAGAGTGTAGACAGAGGCTACTGAACTATACACCTGCATTACATTCTGTTGATTGTTTGGTATCCTGTGGCTCAGTCTGTCTTCACTATTGTACAATTTGAAGGGCTTGGCCTGGACAGCAACAGTTGTGAAACTTTCCAGACTACTGTATTAGTATAATTGTTTCATAGTTGCATTACTCTGTTTATATGAATGTCAGTGTCTGAACAGCTATATGACATGGCATATAGAACTGAAATAGTACACAATTAAAGGTTTTCCATTTCTGCAAGCCTGTGTGTGGTGTTTTTTCTTATGACCTCTCTATGGGTATATGTTGCAGGCAATGATTGTCATTTGTATGGGTGGCCCATACAGTGTCCATTTGTTCAGGTGTTAACTGTAAACATAGTGGCTGTTCCATATTGTGTGCACCTTCTACATATGTATCTTACTGTACTTATATCTACATGTGTATGTGTAGTCACATGTATATCTATATCTATATATATATATATATATATATATATATATATATATGTGTGTATGTGTGTGTGTGTGTGTGTGTGTGTGTGTGTGTGTGTGTGTGTGTGTGTGTGTGTGTGTGTGTGTGTGTGTGTGTGTGTGTGTGTGTGTGTGTGTGTGTATCTGTATCTGCATATCTGTCTGTGTATCTGTATCCTGAGGATGTTGATGGCTTCCACATTTTACATTTCCTATCGGAGACAGACTGCACTGCATGATATGTTACTAATACCAGCCTGACATCATACAGGTGGGATGAAGTACTGTTAACATCTTGTGCCCATGTCATGTCAGGTCCTGGTTATGGGATCTGCAACACTTGGTAGGGTATTGCAGGACAGACATGTTTGGCTGTGGGGGGATGCTTATTTGTACAATATGTACAGTGTATGGGGCCTCTCAACCCCATTAATGGTGCATGTGGACATATGTGTTTTTGTTACTCTGCCATTGCTATCTACAGAGGTATGGCCATATATACCTATATAGATATGTATATATATATATATATATATATATATATATATATATATATATATATATATCTGCTTACATATATATAACTATGCCCTAATATACCTACATAGATATATATCTGTGTACACAAATGTAATTTGCTGTGTATATGTAGACATATAGGTGTAGACACATATATGTGTCAATGTAGGCATTTGCATGTATATATATGTTCATATATATTACTATATATGTATATATTTTTAGAAATATATATATAAATATATATATATATATATATATATATATATATATATATATATACATATATAGATATGTTGTATCTGTTTAGATAGTAATATATTTACACACACATATATCTAGATGTTGGTATACATTCTCTGTACTGTTGCATGACTGGACTGGATGATATGTTTCTGAAAACATCAGCTTTATTTATGTCTGGCATGGCTTAGTAGTAAATCACTTTGTCTGTGGTATGCAGGATCCTGTGTTTGAGCCTTGCAGGAGCATTTTGTTGCTGGGCAGAACACAGCCCATTGGATACAGAGTGATTAAGGCATTTTAAAGCAGTTGTAAGTGGGTTTGCACGGAGGTAAGCACTGCTAACTTCCGGTTACACTTTTTTACACTTAGTTAGCTTCTAGATTGCTTAACCAGTGTAGGCATTGCTTACCCCCATGCAAACAGGCTTAAACCCAATTACTGCTGCTTAAAAGTGCGTACTCTCACTTACACCAGTGCTAATTTCTTTAAAAGAAAAGAAAAAGGGGTTGATAGGAAAGTGGGAAAAAAAGGGACACAACGAGGGAAAGACAGTAGGGAAAATAGCCAGGGATGTGCAGGAAGGGTGTAGGGAAGGTCCATAGCTGCTCATTTCATCTACAGCAACAGCTGTGCATATACACTGAATCTGGAGGTAGATTTGGACACTCAGACCCCTTGGGTGGGGGTGAAGACCACAATAATAAGTTGTGATGCCAATTAGACTGGATTACATGTGTCCAGTGGACAAGTGTGTGAAATCGACAGCTATGTATGGGGTGAGATTTTTTTTGTGGGAACAGATTGCCCTTTTTTTCCTTTTCAGGTAAGAGTGGGATGTTGGGGAGGGGTAGTAGGTATATTTTGGGAGGTAGGTTGGGTAGGTTAATAGACAAGAAAAACAAAACACATACAGGGGTGGTATATGATACATGTGGGGGGGTAAACACCTTAGACGGGGAGGTGTGTTTGGAAGTAGCAAGCCCATGAGCCCCCAAATGGAAACAGTGGGGCTGAGGTCCCGACCCATGGGCAGTCACCACTGCACCTTCACGATCCCAAAGGAGGCTGTGCTGGGGGCTGGGTATGAGGGGCAGGATTACCCTCTAATTGCACCATGCGGCCCTCAAGCTGGCGTAGATGGTCTCAAAACTCCCTATCATGCTCTCTATGCACCATGGCCCAGACCTGATGGCGGGTGACAGGTACCTCTCCGCCCCTGCTCCTAGGGGGGCTGAGCCCCATCCCCTGTGACAGTTCCACCCAAAGGTGGTGCAGGGCCAATGGAGGCAGAGGTCCTAGGCTGGGCCCCAGATGTGCTGGTGCCATGGCCAGCAGAGGTGGGACAGTTGTGTCCACTGGGACCAGCCTTCCCATACGAGCTATGGTGTTGTAGTTTTAAGAAAGATATCAGTTAGTCATAGTCAACAGCATTTGGGATTAGTTATAACAGCATGTAGAGGTATTCCCATTAACCCAAGACACCAGTTTACAACAGTTCCAGATCAAGCAGAACACATGCATATATGGTACAACAGTGGCCATTACAACAGCATGCAGGTTTCATTGATGGCAACAGGCCACCAATATGGGAGTATTTTAACATGGCATATGCGTAGAACCAGATGTGAATATTTAGAAACCAATAGGACATATGTCCCAACAAAAGTTTGGAGTGTGCACGTACCCACTGAGGTGTGTAATAAGGCTGTTGTTGCACATATGGAGGGGGTGAGAGAGAGAGGTCAATTAACGACTAATATATCCATGTAGTTTTCACAACTTTCTTAGTCACTTCAGTGATCTGTCCCTTACATGTATTATTACACTACCCAATGTCCTTACTTTGTACAATGGTATGTTTGCAGATTAGTATTTGCATGGGCTGTGACTTAACGTATAGTCTACACCTCTTACCTGTTATACCTGTTGAGAAAATCATTGTTAACACTACCTGACAATTTCTACACATCCTCCCAGATTCCATGCTTGTAGACAAGTATATACGTGACCTGTGTTGTACCCACAGTCTACACCTCTTACCTGTTATGGCTGTGGAGAAAACCTTTGTTAACACTACCTGACGCATTCTACACATACTCCCAGATTCTATGTTGCTGTTATACACATACCTAACAATCTGTTATTGCACACACTCTGGTCAAGCCGTGACAGGATGCAGGTGTTAATGTGAAATATATTGAGAATTGCTGTCATACACTTTGGGTGAGATGCTACAATGACAGGTTTGTTTCCATATACATTCTCTTTTTATGTTCAGGTTTGACTATCCATTATATGTCAGTATAAGCTGCCTACATTTCTTGGATCATCACACTGATATGTTAGGGGAACAGGTTACCAGGCAGCAGATCTGGGACATTTATCTGGACATGCTGGACATATCAGAACAGTTGAGGGGTATGACTATGCATACAGCTTACTACTTGAACATTCTGCCACAGTCTGTACAGTTGATGGTTATGCTTATGCTTACAGCATACTATCTGAACATTCTAGCAAAGTCTGTACAGTTGTTGGGGCTAATTATGCATACAGCTTTCTATCTGAACATTCTCGCAAACTCTGTACAGTTGTGGGGTATGATTATGCCTACAACTTACTACCACTCCCGGGATTCAAACCCCTGCTGTGTGTGGTAAAAATATTACAGTTGATATCACAGTACACCATGCTATTAGGGAAATGGTGTGAAGCATTTCAATGGTTTCTGTCTAAGTCTCCCTCTGTTGTTCTATATGACTGACCTACTGGGACTTCTAACATTGTTATACCGACCTTCCTACACATTTTACCTGTATTCAACAGTGTGGGTAACACTGCTTAATACAACAGTACTATTTATAGAAAGCAACACTACAACAACATATGTAAGCAGGATGTACACAAGCATTTCAGGGGTTATACTTCAGTTCACAAGATATTACACCTTTATTTCCATGCAGCCTATATGACAGTCTTCCTACCATATTGTCTGGTTTATTCAGCGCATCCCATACACAATACATTTTTATACTGGTACAACACTTTTCAGAACTGTTATATTTATTTGTTATGACATTACATGCAGGAATATTACTAACCCGCCTCGTGACACAGCCTTTGCAGCCTAGAAGCATGGGCTTGCTGGTTCGCAACCCACTCATCTGCAGCTGTCAGAGAAATGCAATGATATTTAGCCATTACCTATCCATAGTAAACACAAGCTAGGCAATCATTATCTATGTAGTAGACTGGGTACTTAGTGCTGGGGCATCGGCCATCTGCCTTGTTTCTTGGATCCACTGGACCAAGAGATCACAACTCTGCCACTTCAGGTCAGCATGGTGATGCCTGACCTGCTCACCAGTCCAGTGGCACTAATGAGGTCACGGGCGAGACTGTCCCAGGCCTCCACTTTATACTGAGAGCCCTGATACTGGCCCTGCAGTAGTCTCTCCTCATGGTGTTTTACCAGGAGACATACCATGAATCTGGACTCCTGAGTGCCCCAGTGCTGTGCTCTAAATCGAGTGCCTTCCCCAACTCCAGCCATTCTGCCTAGAGTAGGGAGCTGCAACCAATTATGGGAATTATTGGTGCCTGTGGGGTTTAAATACGCCCAATTTCCCACACGTTCTCGTGATAGGATGGTTTTGAAAAGGCTAAGCTATTGGCTCACCTGCTTACCTAATGTTGGCATTGTTTAAAGGGGCATACCACTGGGCAGATTCAGTTAGTCAGCCTACACATTGCTTACCCCAACTAAGCTGAACTGTGCAATGTTTAGTGTTGCTTAATATTTAATTTGCATTATATTTTCCTTTTGGTATTGAGTTATTATTTGTTACATGTTATATATGTGCCTGGTATCCGTGATTCGTGTGTACATATACTGTATGGGGTCCTGGGGACTTCAACACTTTATTACAAGAACACCTCACATCTGGCCTTACTGCAGTACTCCAGTTCACATATTTATGTTATGTAGCAGGTTATACAGCATCACACTGTACATAGATTCCTTTCACATGTTCACTTTGATTTTCCTATGGTGAGGATTTGTTTGTTGAAACCTCAGTTATATGTACTGCTATGATGGCTTAGTGATTAACTACTGTGACTGTAGTATACAGGGTCTTGGGTTCAAGCCTTGCAGAGACTATTTATTTTGTTGCTGGGCAGAACACGAGCTGTTGGATACAGCATGATTAAGACACTTTAAAGCAGTTGCAAGTGAGCTTCCTGGGTTTGCGTGGACTTACTTCCGGTTACAGTTTTATACACGCAGTTAGCTTCTACTTTGCTTAATCTGTGTAGGCAATGCTTACCCCCAAGCAAATGCACTTAAACACTCTTACTAGTGCTTACATATGCTTACTACTGTTTATCTGTGTTTAAACCTGCTTACTAGTACCTTATTCATTATGACACTGACACTTCACATGTGCATTTTCTGCAGTACTCCAGTTCGTAAATATATGCTTTTTAGTGGGTTTTGCAACAAAAATATTGGTTATAATGTGCTTTGCCATGTAAAATAAACTGTGCTGCAGTGGGACTCGAACCAGTAATGCCTGCTCATTAAGCGAATGCTCTGCCCACTACACTATTGCTGCACTGCTTCATTTGTATATATCTTCCTTGCTATCCTCTTCAGCCTTTTTAAGCTGCTATAACCATAGCTAAGCAATGGGCACACCCGCACACCTACGGTTAGCTGTACTCGGATTTAAAAAAAATAAAAGGTTTTCTTTTTTCATTTATATGTCCTGTTGCATTATGAAAAGCAATTATTTCCATAGTGAGTAACTATGGAGTAAGCATCCAACAATCTGATGTTTTAATAGTTACTCACTATGGAAATAATTGCTTTTCATAATGCAAAAGATGAACTAGTAACTAAAAACAGGACTCAGTGCGAAAGAACATCAAGAG
Source organism: Protopterus annectens (assembly GCF_019279795.1). Classification (NCBI taxonomy): domain Eukaryota; kingdom Metazoa; phylum Chordata; order Ceratodontiformes; family Protopteridae; genus Protopterus; species Protopterus annectens. Next base: position 1,836,865,279 of record NC_056735.1, read on the forward strand.
GTCATCACTACATATAATAGATAAAAAAATCAAGGTAAAAAGTAATGATGTCTCAGAAAGTCTTGACTGAATGAGTAAGAAATGACAAAGAACAAATAAGGAACACACTAGTGACTACATTTCCAAAGGTCTCTGTTAAGAAGAAACTTAGTCATTCATTGATCTGGAAGTCTCAGTTACATTTGTTGATCTGAGAAAAGCGTTATCCCCATATAATGCAGCATTACATGAACTACTTATGGATTCAGCAGATATTAACATTCAATTATCAAACATGCATGGAAGAGCCAATGAAGCTTGAATATGGAATGCCAGACCTAAAGACCAAATGACTTGATATAAAGTAACTTTATTTTTACTGCAAAACCTAACTTCACAGATAAAATCAAGTTAATTGAGCTGGAAGCAAGGTTAAAGAGAAATAATGCTGTTATATGAGACATAATTGAAAGTGGTTTGAGTAAACATCTAATACATCCTACATTCATGGAGGCTCTCAGTCAAAATCTGCCCAAACAACCAAGACCTCCAAATCAGAAATGCAAGCAACCTCCACCCCCCAACACAACCCAAATGACACATAGCACACATACTCAGTGTGGCACTCAACTACAGCCCATAAGGCATAACGTACCCAACACTCTAGTCATAGGTGACTCTATAGTCAGGCACACTGATGTTCCACTCACCAGGCTAAACAAGAAGAAAGTTACTGTCAGCTACCTGTCAGGTGCCAGGATCCACCACATAACACATGCACTCAGGTTACTCCACAACAAGTACAAATATGACTCTGTCATTGTCCATGTTGGTGTGGATGGCGTGAGACGTACCTCCCTGGACTACATGAAAAGAGACATGGAGGAGTTCTCCAATCTTGTAGCCCAGGCAGGTATGACCCTAGCCCTGTGTAGCATCCTGCCATCACCCAGGATGATACCACAGTACAAGGACAAAATGATTGACTTCAACAATTGGCAAAGCTTCTGGTGTCATTCTAAGGGAATCCAGTATCTGTCTGCCTGGGATGACATGATCGACAGACCACACTTGCTTTGCCAGAGATGGCCTGCACCTGTCACCCTTGGGATTCCGGATACTGGCAAATGCTCTTGCCACCCCTATAATGCCTTTTTTAGGCAAGGTTCAAATGACAAATTCACCACCGTAACAGGTACAAGCAAGCAAAATCTGATGGTAATGCTATTCAATGCTAGAAGTCTAAACCACAAAATGCATTCACTCGAGGCACTCCTTAAAATGGAGAACATCAACATCTGTGCAGTGACAAAGACCTGTTTCAATGCTCCAGAGATCACCCCTGCATTACCAGGCTATAATTCATACCACACCTTTCAGCCACCAAACCCGGACTGAAACACTAAAGATGGAGGAGTGTCCATATTCATTAAGGATATCCACACCTCCAAGCTAGTTGCTCAGCATAATGCATCCAAGATTATCCAAGTTCAACTAACTCTGGGCAAAACCGCAATCCAGATTGTAGCTTGCTACAGACCCCCTGCCCACCATGCCCCAGGATTCCCACTCCTCTTTTCTTGATACACTGGAAAATATTAAGGTACAACCCAACAGCCTAATAATGGGTGATTTCAACTACCACACCATTATCTGGGAAAACTACTCGTGTACCAACTCTTTTGCTCAAAGTTTTCTGGAATTCATCAATTCCAATGTCTTGGATCAACTTCTCCACACCCCCACCAGGAGCAGCAATATCCTAGACCTGGTCATCACCAACATGGGTGACGTGTTCCACACCAGAGGTCAGCTCCTCGTTGGTCAGATCTGAACACAAGCTAATCACCCTAGACATCTACATCCCACTCCCATCCCATTAGGAAAACAACTATAGAAAATATCTCCAGAGCCAACGTCATGCTTCTTAAGACAGAAATGGCAAACTTCATGACACCCATGCAGATGGACAATAGAGGGAGGACTGCTGAATCCTACACAAATGCACTTTATAAGCACTTACACGAGTACATGGATCGTGGTATCCCCAACAGAACCAAGATGCTATCCTTCAAAAAAAGGAAGCCAATCTGGTGGTCTTCTGCCATAAACAAACTCTACAACAGGAGAAAGAAACTGTTGCAAAAAATAGTAAAATCCCACGACTAGAGGAACTAGTAAGAAGCTGAGATCCCTCATAAAATCCTCCAAAGCTAGTTATGAAAGCAAAATCATCACTGATTCTAAAGACAACCACAAAGCATTCTATAGCTATGTCAAGAATCTCAATGGCAACACTCAGATCTGCTCTGAGTTACAGCACAATGACACTAAATATACAGAACCAACTGATATTGCCAACATCCTGGCAGATAGGTTCAGTGCTAACTTTACCCCCCTCACCCCCTAAAGGGCCCATCTTTATACCAGAAGAATGCAAAGTCCCTGTAATCATGGCTGCACAGGTAAAAACCTCATTCTCCAAAGCCAAGAACACAGCATCCATGGGACCTGACAAAATCCCAGGCTGCCTTCTACATGAACTACAGAATGAACTGGCACCCCACCTAAGTACCATGTTCAAGTCATAGCCTCACCTCAGGCTTTGTGCCCATTGAATGGTGCACCACAACGGTTATCCCACTCCACAAAGTTGGGGGCCACAACAGACCCTGGGAACTACCGCCCCATTAGCCTGACGAGCCTGGTCTGCACGGCCATGGAACGTATCATCATGGAACTCATAAACAAAGACATTGGAGATCTCCAAACTCTGGACTCCACACAGTTCGGGTTTGTAAAAGACAGATCATGTCACCTAAACCTGATAGACTTCTTTGAAGCAGTCACCAAAGCCATAGATGAGGGTAAGGTGGTTCACACAGCCTATCTAGATCTCGCCAAGGCATTCAGCACCACCCCCTACTCTGGAATTATAGATAAACTGACTAAACTAGGTATAAATCCCTATGTCACAAGATGGGTTGCCAATTGGCTTACTGACTGTGAAAGTAGCAGACTCCAAATCAGACTTCAGACCAGTGACAAGTGGAGTACCACAGGGTTCAGTCCTAGGTCTTCTCCTGTTTGGTATCTATTTCTCTGAAGTAGAGGCTAACATAGAAGGTCCTTGGATAACTAAATTCACAGATGACTGCAAATTAGGAGCCATAATCGAAACTCCTAATGATGTGGACATCCTACAAAAGGGCCTCACTGAGACAGATGCCTGATGTCAAAGCAATGGTATCAAGCTCAATGCCAAAAAGTGCATTGTCATCCCCTTTGGTAAAAACTCTGTACCTATGAACTACCACATAGGCGGTAGTCTACTTAACACTGAAAGTGTGATAAGAGACATTAGGACACAGGTGGACAGTAGTCTCTCCTTTGATAATCACATCGCCACAGTGATCAGGAAATCCTTCTATGTGGCACACCTCATCACACAAAAGGTTTCTCATCCAGAAAAAAAGAGGTCATTTTTCCCCTCTACTTATCACTCATTAGACCCATTATAGAGCACAAAGACCCTTTTGGTATGTACCTCACAAGACAGCTACAACAACTGGAAAGGCCACAGAAATACCTCACGAAGAGGATTACTGGCCTCAAACAGATGCCCAACACAGACCGACTCAAAAAACTCCAGCTTTACTCCGTCGTATATCGCCTACTCAGAAGCGATCTCTGCCTAACATACAAAGCTATTTCAAACCCAGAGTTGTTGGACATGCTCCACTTAAAGAAATCCCAATCCATCCGAGCTACACGCTCTAGTGACCTAAACCTTGTCACCACAATAAACAGAACATGCTGGAGGGATAGATTCCTGTCCCAGAGACTTCCCATACTCTGGAACAGACTACCTACCTATGTCAAACAGAGCTCCTCATTAGCACTCTTCAAGAAAAATCTTGATGATTGGATGGGTAATAGGAAATTCACCCTGGGGATCACTTCTGTGGTTCAGCTTGACAGGGGCACAGAAAAATAATTTTCTTAGTTGGTGAAAGCCAGGGTACCTTTTTGGCTAGGCTTGTATAAGCCCTAGGGCCAATAGCTAGTACCTACCTATGAACCTATGAACCTAATACAAATTGTTTAGGGCATATTAAAGCAAAAACAAACATTAGCCCCTTCAACTCTGGAGAATGACCACTTGTGCACCCCCACCAAAAAAATGAAGAACTTTAGTATTTTAGTATATTTATTATAGTATCAGGGCAAAGAGACTGTTATATTTTTTTTTCTAAAAACATAAGACAGTTGCCTGGAATGGCTCAAAACATCTTTTCAGGAAAAAAAAAATATGATCATGTTTTTTTCCACATCTAATTAAAAGGAATATGCTTTAAAATGCACTTTCCATATAGTTTATCTTTCTAGTTGAATGGCATGACGTTTAAAGTTACTATCGGTGATGCTTTATCTGCAAAAAATGACAGCTGACGTTATTTTGATGTCAGCTTGCAGATTAACCTTGAGCGCTGAATGCAACAACATGCTGGTATGACTAACTGTTACAGCTGCAGTCATGGACAGGAATAATGTGTTATGTGTCTTGAAACTTGTCATCTGGTTGAATACTGACATTTATCTAGACGGACACTTATGGAGAGGGCTGTGTCTTATGAATGGCATGTAAAATATGTTTTTTTGTATGTTGATATATGTTGGATGACACTATTTACCAACTGAAGTAGGAAGAACATGTGACATGATTCTTAAATAACATGAGATGAATGTTAAATTAAGTATATGGGTAACTCATTTCACAAGCTTTGGGGTTGATAATGCTTCTTGCACTGAATATAAACATATGTAAAATAGTCATTATACTTAATTTACATGTTTAAACATTCCTCTTAACTTCATGGTTGTATACTATTTTATTTTTTTGTCTGTCCCACAAGATATGGTATAGCTAGGAAGAGTCAAACCATCTTAACTGCACTATTACATACTGGTGTTGGAATTATTTGTTATACTGGGATAAAAGAACTGTATAATCACCACACACAAATAAAATGTAGTGCACTGTTTAAATTTTTAAATATTCTTCCTGACCTCATGGTTAGATGATAATGCATTAGATATTTGTCTATTTTTTTTTATTTTGCATCTAATCAAAGACACATGCAGCTTTATATATTTCCTCTTTGGCTTATTTTTGAAGCACTTTGCCATCTTAAGTTTTAGACAGCACTTCGTATTCATTTCTTGGAATGTTAATGGTCTACAATCTGCTAGAAAGGTGAAATTATTCTGGCATTGATCGTGTGCATTACCAGCTGTAATAGTATGCATTCAGGGATCTGACATGGTTTCAGATCAAGAGAGGAGTGTTAACAAAAGCTGGGGTCATTCTATGGTTACAATGCAATGAAAATGATAGCAAAGGAGAAGCTATGAATGTTAAAAGACCAGCTGAATTTACAACAATTAAGAAGATAGCTGCTGAACAGGACAGACTTTGTGTGTTTGTGTTTGGGTGCTCAGGGGACAGGGATGCAGGGGGGCTTGCTGCCCTGTACAATATATATATATATATATATATATATATATATATACATATATGTGTATGTGTGTGTGTGTGTGTGTGTGTGTGTGTTGTACAATATATATATATAAATATACATATATGTGTATGTGTGTGTGTGTTTTGTGGCTTTGGAAGTATCACTATTTTGACCATTATCCTCCTAAAGTTTGAAATTATTTAGATTTGAATAATTGTTTATCTGTTAATGAGGCACAATTCTTCATAGTGGATGTCTTTATAAGATTCTATTTTTATTGGAATTTAGGAGCCATAATATAATAATTATTGGTAATTGAAACATAAAACTAAAGAAAGATAAGAATTCATCAGCTAGACCTTTATCAGAGAATTAATGGAAAATTGCGCCCTATGTCCTGTACCATGGCAAATGCTGAGTTACTTTTTTCTATGGTTCGGGGATCTGCTTCCTTAATTTTAATCATATGACAGCTCATGTTATTGAAAGTACTACCTCTCCAAGAAGATTTTATGTCATTCATGTGCTCCTACAGATATTAAACAACTAGGAGGTATAAATTAGTCAGCAGTTAAGAACCTCACTTTTAGTGTTAGACCAAGAAACATTTACTAAAATAACCTAACAGAGATTTTCTGGTTTGGGGGGGGGTGGTATGTGGTTGAGTTTCTGTGTTAATGTTTACTCTGCCTGGAGTAGCTGGACCACATTTTGGTAAATGTCTGAAAAGAGTTGCAGAACCATTTAATTTATCTAATTAATAAATGTCAGACAAACCAACAAATAAAGTCAAATATCTATATTTGATTTAATTCCTATTAGACTATAGGATCCATTATATAACAATTGTTAAGAACATAACCTAATACCAGACACCAAGAAAGGCAGAAATAATTTATCTAGACCTTCATTAAATACAAATGCTGGTCTTAGAAAATTAATGAAAAAATGATGTCTTTAAAATGAAACAGAACTTTAGGTTCTTTGGTTAGACAACTATTTCTCTTTAGTTTATGTAAGTGTTTGATAATTAAAAAGTTTATTTTATAGTTTTGTACTGACAGCACAGTTGTAGTAAGAATGTAAGCCTGCTTCTGGGTTATTGAAAAAAAAAAACTAAATATATAAATATATATATATATATATATATATATACACATACACAGACACAGACGCATAGACACACAAATATGTGTGTATATATATATATATATATATATATATATATATATATATATATATATATATGGATCTACATGGGCAGCAGAGACCGTGGAGAAGGTAGAACCGCCGGCGCTGAGCAGAAAGACCGGGGAAAGGATGTGTAATCATTGGTAACTGACTGGAGCCGTTAGGTAAAAGTAGAGTAAAGATGTTGTGTAGGTGTAGGGGTAGAGGGGTGTGGGAAAAGTATAAGTGTTGGGTTAGGGAGGTGGGGAGGTGAGTAAGCCGAGAGGAGGTAGGAGTGTGTGGCGGTGTGTAGGAGGGAGAGGAAAGTGGGTGGGATAAGTGAGTTAGGAGAGGGGGTTAGGGGTAGGTGTGGGTTAGAAGAGTTTTTTTTGGGTTATTTTAGGTTAAGTGAGAGTTAGGTTAGGGAAGGGGTTAGTAGGTAGTGGTTGCGATAGTGGCGGTTAGGGTTTTTAGGGGGGTAGCGGTGGTTGTGGTTAAGTGTGTGTTAGTGTTGGTTTGTTGGTTTGTAATTTTGGTGTGTGTGTGTGTGTGTGTGGGGTTTTGGATATTTTTGATTTGTTTTTTTGTTGTTATGATGTGTGTGTATGTGGTGGTGTCGTGTTTGAACTGTCGCGATGTGTGGTGTCGGTGGAGTAGTTGTTCGTGTTATGAAGTTTCGATCTAGTCAGGTAGATCTATATATATATATATATATATATATATACGTGTTTGTGCATATATATATATATATATATATATATATATATATATATATATATATATATATATATATATCACTGCATGCATTTTATTGAGTGCTGAAACATCTGCATTTTTTGTCAGTAGTACAGCTGGTCAAATTATGTAATGGTAGAAGTTCTTTATATCAAGTGTTACATAATTTTTAAGTTGAGGAACCAAACTCATTCCTGATAAAGGAAATCAGAAAAAAAGTTAATTAGCAACATCTCTATTTCACTTCCGGTCCGGGGGTGTGGTAAAAAGTTGTTTTTTTGTTTTTCTTTTTCATAATTGCAAATGTAACCTATTCATTTACATTTGCAGTTATTTTTTCTTTAATTTTAGTTGCAATTATTGGTAATTGCCTATGGTTTTCTTCAGTTATTTGTGTTCCAATCAAACTCTCCAGTGACTGTCTATATATATATATATATATATATATATATATATATATATATATATATATATATATATATATATATATATATATATATATATATATATATGAATTCACTTCATAATCTCGAAATACTGAAATCTCGAATTTCAGTTTTTCGAGACCATGAAATCGAATCCACACAACACCAAAACAGCAAAATCGCAAAGCCCAAAACCACGAAATTCAAAACACTTAAACACAGCACACACCAGACCACACATATACCACAACACCCACATCACAACATAAATAAACAAAACAACACACATCCACAAACCTACAACACAAATAAGCAGGGGGGCAAGCCCCCCTTCACCTCCCCCTGTGGGGGACTGTGCCCCCACACACACCCTACTTATATATACTAACTCTGAGATTGTACAAACAATAAACGAAAGCAAACACACATGCACACATCCTACACCATCACACACACATCACACATATCAGCACACTCACATACACTCAAAACACCCACCCAAAACCCTTACAAAACACTCACTTACCTGACATAACACCTAAATCCACAGACGGCACCGCACACCATCCAAATACAATCCCAGACATTATGTAGCATAAAGCCATAACCGCGAATTCGAGATATTCAAATTCACAATTATGCACTTTCGCTATTTTCAAACTTCGACTTTATAGTTTCAAGATACTGAAATTCGACATTTCATTATTTCGAGATTATAAAGTGTTTATATATATATATATATATATATATATATATATATATATATATATATATATATATATGTGTGTGTGTGTGTGTGTGTGTGTGTGTGTGTGTGTGTGTGTGAGTGTGTTGGAATGAGTTGCACACAGAGAACTCAAACCTTGCTTGAATTGAAAACCAAAATGTCATATTATTATCAAATGTCTGTGTATAGATTCTGGACTTGTGGTACCGGCAAAGCATGTCCAATAAAACAATAATAAAATATGTCAACTATCAGGAGCTCTTTTCCTGAATCTGTGAAATGCATTTGACATTTTAAGTCACAATTTGCTTCTATCTGGAGTGAATTTGATTTGAAAACTAACTCTTCAATAGGTCCTAGTTGATTACATGGAAACTCAGATGATCCTTTTTTCTGAATAAACAGATAAATAAATGAATAAATATATGTTGACAGTGCCCTAAGGCTTCATTTTGGACCTATACTATCTCTATAGCTAGTCTACCTCAGTTCAGAAAGTGGGTGGCTCTGCAGTCCTGGCATACAGAAAATTAGGCAGATATCTGTCTGACTCTGGATTACTGCTAAATATTAACAAGATCAAAGCTTGTGGTCTTCTTTGACATGATGTATACTATTAACCCACATTATCCTAAAATGCATGCATGCACTGGATGATGCAGCTATTGAATATATTGTGTTATTTTTTTTATACATTGCAGTTTATATTGACCAAAATTTTAATTTAGCGAACCCTGGAAGGCACTAGCGCTTACTATAAAGAAAATCAGAAAAAAAAGTGCATTAGCAACATCTCTACCACCATACCTAACACATACAGCCCTAGGTCTTACAAAAATCCCAATTCAATGACCAACATAAGGGCAGTATAGAGTAGCACTGCTCCTTGTGCAGCAAACTGTAATTTTCCTTACAGAATGTACCACTGTCTGTGCCTAAATGGTCAAGCACTGAGTAGAGCTAGAGAGTAGAATAAATCCAACAGAACTCTTATTAGTCCACAAAACAATATATAAGGTGAGATGTCAACCCCTGCCTGCCATAGTGGAATGGTACATTCCTATTCTTGCTAACAGCTGGACAGTCTTGGATGAAATAAAAGCAAGTAGATTCACTTTACTGTACTGCAGCTCCTATTTGATGGAGTCACCCTAATAGCTTTTGGCAGTTGAAATCAGCTCCAGTTTGCAAATGTATATTGCAATAATTTTGAAAAAAAAATAGAAATGATACACACATGGTGTGATATGAAACTAACACTCATTCCTGTTTATTAACTATAGCAGTCCTAGTAGACCCAGCACTCTCCAAACCATTATTTCATTTCAGCTCAGTTTTCTATCCAAAACCCTCCCATTCATACTGTTTGTCTTCTTCGTCAGAACATATTTATTCATCCATTCTTTCTTCCCTATGACCTTTGCCTACATAAACTTTACCCGTGCCTAATTTCAACAAATGACACAATCTTAGACCTACCTCTATCTTCTCTGCAGTATCCTAACCCAATGCACGTATTACTATGCAATGCATTAATTAGGTTTCTTATGTTTTACCGTATACAGAGTACCATATTTACTGTACATACTATCTGACATTTACAGTAATTTTCAAGCCAAAAGGGGTATCTTATGTTGCTTAGTACTTAAAACACATTATATGTAGTATGCACATTTCTGAATTTGCAGTGTTAGCTATTAGGTAACTATACTTTTGGATATTAACTTTCATTAATGAAGTACTTTTGTACTACTACTACTGCATGACTTTAGACTGTTATTGATTTTAGCTATTTATTTCTGAATTATTTCATTGTATTTTTTGAAATGTTTAAACTTTTCTTCCCGGTCCCCCAAAACTGGGCACTACACTCATTGGGACTGCTCTGGTTAACAAATAAACAATAAATAATCCTTCCAGCAGTATATTGTATGACAACACTGATATTACAACATCATGACATTATGTACAGTCTTAGATTCTAAAGCAATTTACACCTGAGACGTGTTATGTGAAAGTTATGTTTTTTAATTGCTTAACATCATAACAAGAAATACACAACTACTCATTAGCAATGAAAAGCCACAAGGTGCTTGCGTCAACAATTATTGCAAAACATAAGATCAATGTGTCAAAAACTGTCAAGATTGTAGACTGTAGAAGGAACAACTAGGAACAATACAATCAAGTAAGAAAATGCCACGTAAATGAAATACAGTTAGCTAGAATTAAACTACCAGGTTCAAAGCCACTACTGAGTTTGAAAAACAGACCCAAGGCCTGCAAAGCATCAGTTTACATAAGCAGGTTCTTTCCAATACCCTCTTGCTGGAAAGGTGGGTTGTCACCAGTGTCACTGACGCTGGAGAAAGAGAATTGTTACTCACACTATCCCAGCACTTTACTTGAGTTGCACTTAAAATCTGCCTTCCTTGATCCTTTAAGCATACCACCCTTCATGTTTACTGCCTCATGCTTCAGCATATGCTGTAGGAATATCACTTAAGAAATGCCACCAGACCTGACAAAGATAACTTTTGTAGTTGCATCCATTGTGAGTCTATGCATATTCTAACAATCACCCCTAACTGCAAAAAACACTGTGCCACATAACTTTTAGGGCACTATATAAAAATGTTGCACATTTTCAAGCACTGGCAATTCCAAAGGGATCATTCCCAGGTGCTGAATATAAATCAGATGCAATAAAGCAGTGCTAGCTTGCAGACAATGCACAATTCCAAAAATCATCTGAACATCACAGTATGCTTATAAGACATCAGTAAAAATAAAGGATCATTGCAAAAAAAACTGAACCAAAGAATGCTACCTTCTTTGGTAGCTATTACCTACAGATGAATTTGCTGAAGGCTGTGGAGGTAATAGGCTTCATTAATGTCTATAGCTGAACAATCGCTCTGACCAGGATGCAATTGATAGGCACTGAATAGCCTGAGTACTGGTGGCAGCTATTTGTGACCTCTTTGTACCATACATAAATTCATCCAGGCAGCATGGAAACCCTATTTCATTGGGCAACAATCCCTGCCTAACAGTGTAGTCCCTTTTGAGAATGATGGCCAGTGTCAGCTAGGAGGGGTAGCATTCAGTCATCTGCAAGGCCATAGCAGATGACCACATAATGCAGAGCACAGCTTCATTCCCTGATAGTTACATGATGTACATATATACCACAGGCTAATGTCTTAAGATACTGATTCATAATGAGAGACATTCTAAAAAGGCATGCCTGGGGTGAGTACATGTCAAAGTACAAACAGCAGCAACCAATAGCATACCTGACAGGTACACTATCACACACATAACCATAAAATACCTTAGAAGTGAGCACGAAACCGACAAGCAATGATACCACCAGTTTAATGAAAGTAAAACAACATATATTTTAAATACATATCAGATTTAGCGCTTTCATCCACTGCAATGTGGACTTCTTCAGAATAATTTAATTAATCAATTAGCTCCTTTATATACTTTCTGGTGCCAAATTAAAATTTCATTCCTTTAAAAAGACATGCACAATAAAAACATTTTTTGTGTGTGCCTATATCATGCATTTGATAAAAACTCAAAATGATCTAGATGAGTGAATATCCCAATAACATTAACTCTTGTTCTTACTATAATAATTAATTCTAAAAAAGCGTAAAAACATATAAGTATCATACTTTTAATGTTTTAACATACCAAATTATTTTATCTTTGTACTGAGCCATTATTCATGAAATAGAACACCATTGTATTTTTTCTATTTTTTCATCACGTCATACATTGTAAACTTCAAATGTTGTGAAGTAATTAGCAGTGCAAGAGTTTACATACTTACTATAATCATGTTTTTGCATAGTGTTTTTCAAGGAGAATGAAAAGTAGGCATGAGAGACATCATCTGCACAGCCATCATGGGACACAGGATAGGCAGTCACAAGTACAGAAAGGCTGAAGATAGAAGCCACAGAAATGCATGTACGTGTGCTATATACACACATGAAAATGTGATACATGAACTGAGGTGAAATACAGATACTGATAAGTGTGAGACAAGGCATGTTGACCATGCTGCATACTTGATTTATCTTCAGTAACAGAATCTGCTCAGACATACCTATGTTTGTTGCATGGTGCAGGTGCATAATAGCACTAATGTTTTAATCATTCATTGCACAGAAAATGTGATGTTTGCAGGTACAGTATGTGCATGTTCGTAGGTGCCTTCAATGTCAGTGCCACTTCCAGGTATTCTGTGGTGAGATCTCTAACCACCAAGAGAGACCAAAATCTCCTTGGAAGGATTTATTTCAGCCAGTTGTGGTCTGCCAAAGTTAAGATTCCTACCTAACTCATTTTTCTTTGCATGATACTATACACAGTCACCCATGGCAGTCAGATAGAGACAACAGGCTTGCATTATGCATCCTTGGCCACCATAAAATTCATCCACTTGACTGTATCATTCCACAGTTAGCTGTGTTCCTTGACATGACATGTAAGTGCTATTTCATGCTAGCACAATGCCACCTGCAGTAGCTCATTCTCCTCAGATGTGAAACTGTCAAGCCACAGTCCCTGTACAGGCATCACCTACAATGGGACATGTGGATAAGAACTAGTGCTGGAGTGCTGGGTTTTATATATAAGATACATATATATATATATATATATATATATATATATATATATATATATATATATATATATATATATGTGTGTGTATATATAAGGATGCAGCTGCCATTGGCACAATTGAAATATGGCATACCTGTAACTGTAAACCAGTGCAGATGCTCGTAGTATAATTAAATAGATACACATGGCTGCTTGATGCTTCAGAAAATATACCACACTATGCACATTCATTATAGCACACAAATATATACAGTTACAGTTATGTGAATAGCTATTGACATTTGTGAATGGTGGTAAGACAGGGTATTGTATATGAACCTAGTATACATTGGGCAGACGTTTTTCTCTCTGTATTAGAAAATATCTCTGCGTCATGAAACTCCATGATGCCAAACCACTAAATGAAACTTAATTTGATACATCTATTTGAATGGCAAGTTATACCTTCCATTATTAATGAGCCAACACAGTGTAGTGTCCTGCTTTCTTTACAGAACTACCTGCAGGATATTTCACTGTGGCTTGCAATGTGTGCCTGATTTGTATAGCTCATAATAAGTTTGAACTCTACCATTTATGCTACATAAGAGAGCTTAGGATTATGATGACTGTTGTACCTGTGTTACACATGCGGAATGTAACAACCTTAGAAAACGTGGTGAGAGAATCACAGTATGAAGGTTATTCATGGATACCTGTATAGGGAGAGCATGAGACCTTGACAATGCTCTCTATCTTTAGGCATTATGATATTTAAACCAAGGTGGAGTCTATTTGTTGGTTAAACAGACAAGATGATCTCATGGCTGATCTCTGCAGGTGGACAGGAATTTAATATATCCTAATGGTCGTGCACCACTATTCTGTGGACTTAGTGCAAATGAGGCCCAATGACCTCCATCTGACAATAATGCTTGGAACCACAGTGACTTTCATACCGCAGCATCAGACCCAGTAACTTGACAATGTTGCAGGTGGTGCAAGTAAAAATGATGCCAGCATAGGATAATGTCATAGTAGCTGACAGACTAGCAGCTCAGACACCATTTTGCATGGACTAAGATATTACACAGTAACTGACTGACAGGAGGAGTGTGTTGACTTCCCATATGTGATACCAAGTCATGTGTAACACTTACCATTCTAGCTGTTTAGTCTAGCTGTCTAGTTCAAAGACAGACAGGGTCACAATTTGTAGAATGCACAAGAAACTCCTTGATAAAGTGCTGCCAAATGTAGAAGAACACATCTATTTCCTCCAACACAGCAGGATAGAGAGCAACCATCATGCATGGCTTCTGTGACATCACTAAGTTCTCCAAAGTGTTGACAGCCATAGATTGCACATATGGAAATAAAGGGCCCACCAGGTGACCACAGACATGGTTTGGTTGTATGTATAAAATTATAAAAACTACATAATCTATAATTTCAGGTGTAGATTGCAAGCAGGCATAGTATAGATAAGTAATGGTACAGTGGTGTTCTCCTTTGCTATTTCCATGAACATACTCTTATGTACATAACACTGTTGAAGTGCACTTTATCACAGTACTGCAGAACACAGTGTCTCTCCACTGGGCTGTATTATGTGAAATTACTGATTTTAATCTGCCAGATAGTGCTTCAAGTTGCTCAAATACTGCTCTTTCAAAAGAACACCCACATCAACACATAGAGCTACATCTCAAGGAGCCTCTACCTCTAAGCCCATAAGGCAAGTCACCAAACAATCCAACATTCTAGTCATTGGAGACTCCATTGTGAGACACACTGAAGTCCCTCTCATCAGGCTGAGTAAGGAGAAAATTATGGTCAGTTGCTTATCAGGGGCTAGGATCTGCCACTTTACTCATGCACTCAGGTCATTGGATCACAATTACCGATATGACTCAGTCACAGTCCATGTGGGAGTAAATTACCTGAGATGTACCTCCCTAGACTATATGAAGAAAGACATCATAGAGCTCTCAGAATATGTGTCTGAGGCTGGCATAAGCCTAGCATTGAGCAGCATTTTACCTTCTCCAAGAATGATGCCACAATACGAACAAAAGATGATTGACTTAAATAATTGGCTTAGTTTCTGGTGTCATTCTAAGGGGGTGCAATATTTGTCAGCATGGAAGGAGATGGTCAGCTGACCATGCTGCTTTGCCAGGGATAGTCTGCACTTCTCCCCTCTAGACTTTCAAATATTAGCTAAAACATTGTCTTCCCCCATAGTGCCTTTATTAGGTAATGTCAAACTGAACATACATCAGACATAGCATATTAAAACCAAGAAAATGTAAAGGTATTACTGCTCAATGCTAGGACCCTAAACAAAAAAATCTATTCCCTGGAAGCTTTCTTTACCCTAGAGAATGCTGATGTCTGTGCAGTCTCTGAGACGTGGTTTAAAGCCACGGACAGCACACCAACAGTGCAGGGTTATAATGCCTTCCACACATTTAGACCAGCTACTTCACAGGCAGGAACTAAAGGTGGAGGTGTCTCTATTTACATCAAAAATAAATATATTTCAAGGTTAGTCAAACAGGACAATGTACTTGAGCTGCTCCATGCTTAAATCACCATAGGTAAAGTCCAATACTACTTCCGTGCAAGCTATAGGTCCCCCTCTGTGACCCAGGAAACCCATACCATGTATTTAAACTTATTAGAAACACTAACCATCCAACCCAATACTATATTCATGGGTGACTTTAATTACCCCACTATTAACTGGGAATCCTATATGACATCAAATGTACATGTACAGAGATTCCTGGATTTTGTAAACACAAACTCCATAGATCAGATAGTCAATACACCAACCAGGGGTGCAACCATAATGGATATGGTCCTCAATAATATGGGAGAGTGCTGCACACTCCCTACTGTAATGCCTTTGCTGGTAAGGTCAGACCACAAAATGGTCTTCTTTGAAGTAAAAATAAAACCTGTACCCCTAGCTAAACCAGGAATATTCAAGAACTATTCTAAGGCTAACCTCCTGCTATTAAGTGAGAGCATGGCAAAATCTCAAGCCCCTATAAACCCTGAGAACACTTCTGCCTATGCAGAACTGTTCACAGAAACCCTGTACAATCATGTTAATAGCTGCATAGAGGCAGCTGTACCCACCAGGAAGAAGTACAGAACTAACTCAAAAAACAAGCCACCCTGGTGGAATCACAAAATCAATAAGATGTATAACAGGAGGAATAAAACCATGGCAAAAAATTAGGAGGTGCAGCTCCCAGCAGGATAAAAGCACTCTCATTAAACTAAACACAGGTGTGTACTAGGCTAATGGCCCTGAAACCTTTACAAGCCTAGCCCATAGGATTACCTTGGCATCATGCCACCCGACCTTAGTTCCCAGTGCCTCTGTCGAGTAGAGCCACTGGAGTGATCCCCGGGGTGAATTTTAAACAAACAACTCAGAGGACAAAGTCTACTAATGCCAAATTTGAGGTAAGTTTGGCCTCCCAAGCCAAGGACAACCACAAAGCATTCTTTAGCTATGTCCGCAACCTCAAAGACAATATACTGAGCCAGAAGATATAGAAAACCTCCTGGCTGATAAATTCAGTTCCAGCTTTAATCATCTCTCCCCTTCAACATTTCCTCAGGAAATATCATCAAATATAAATCTCCCTACTATCACTTGGGAACAGTCCTTAATGCTCTCTCTAAGACCAAGAACACTGCATCAATGGGCCCAGACAATATCCCAGGATGCCTTCTAAATAGCATAAAACATGACCAATCATGACCTCTGGAATTACTATTTAACTAGCCTCCAAACAGGCTTCCTGCCTCATGAATGGAGAAAGGCAACAGTCATCCCTCTGCACAAAGGTGGACCATCTACAGACCCTGGAAACTACAGACCCATAAGTCTCACTAGTCTTATATGTAAAGCCATGGAAAGAATTATCATGGAGATGATCAACAGAGATATAGTAAACCTACAGACACTGGACATAACCCACTATGGTTTTGTCAAGAGCAGATCATGCCTACTAAACCTGGTGGACTTCTTTGAGAAGGTCACCAAAGCAATGGGTGAGGGCAAAATGGTTCACACTGCCTACCTTGATCTGGCAAAGGCATTTGACACAATATCCCACTCGGGCATTGTTTACAAACTCAAGAGGTTAGGTAAAAACCTGTATGTCACCCAGTGGATAGCCAACTGGCTCACAGACAGGACCCAGGAAGTTAGAATTGGGGAGTCCACCTCTACAAATCAGCCAGTAACAAGTGGAGTCCCTCAGGGATCAGTCCTTGGACCACTCCTTTTTGTCATTTACTTCTCAGAAGTCAAGGCCAATGTCAGTGGTCTCTGGCTGACTAAATTTGCAGATGATTGCAAATTAGGAGCTGTCATTGAATCTTACATTGACACAAATGTTCTCCAGGAGGGGCTGACACAGACAAACAACTGGTGTCAGAGTCATGAACTAAAACTAAATGCCAAGAAATGCATAATAGTTTCTTTTGGGAAGTCGTCCATCCCTGGTAACTATCACATTGACAACACACCCCTTAGAGTTGACCCAGTAGTCAGGGACTTAGGGACACACATAGATAGCAATCTAGTCTTGGATCATCATGTGTCTACAGTCATGAGGAAATCATTCTATGTTGTGCAACTTATAAACAAAGATATGGCATCTATGTCCATGGAAGTCATTGTTCCACTGTATTCGGCATTCATCAGACCTATCAATGATACAATGCTCCCTTTGGTATGTGCCTAACCAAGCATATCCAACAACTGGAATGTCCACAGAGGTTCCTCACTAAAAGACTACAGGGCATAAGTAATATGTCTTATGTAGACCACCTTAAGGCTCTATCCCTGTATTCTGTCTCCTACAGGCTTTTGAGGAGAGATCTATGCCTGACATAGAGGGCATTGTCAGACCCCACTGTGATGGACCTCCTGCATATCCACAAAACAAACCATACCAGAATTACCCATTCTAAAGACTTAAACCTTGCCTGTGATATAAATAGGTCCTGCTGGAGAGATAGGTATCTATCCCAGAGACTACCCCATCTATGGAACAGGCTCCCTATTCATGTGAAGCAGAGTTCCTCCCTAATCCATTTCAAGTGCAACTTGGACAATTGGATGGGAAACCAGAAATTCATCCCTGGTTTGGCACTATGTCTCTGATGCAAACAGGTAACCTGTAAATGGTTAATCTCCCAGGCCCATGCTTACACTTATCAAGGATATCAGAACTTGTCAGATCTGAGATGCATGGCTAGGCTTAAAAAGGCCCTTGTGGTTGTTAGCCTTGTAAACACCTACGAACCTATGTTTTGACAACTAACATTGTGGCTCACTAGTAGAAGCCACATATAAGTACTAGTTTGTGCCACATACCTGCTAATGAGGTTAGGGTATTTTGATGAGTTGTAATTCCTATGTTTCACAGACATATGTAAGCAACATATGGTATAAAAATACTCCACTGCAGGACACTGGCATGATGTGCACTCCCTCACATGTAGGTAGATTGTGCTAGTACAATGCAGTGTAATGTGCTCTACGTGCAGTTTAAAGTCCTGTGCAAAACAAGATTCAGAGACTGCCATTTTACTTTGCTAGGTATTTGTGGAAATAGTTGCTGATGCTAATACCCTGAAGAGAGTGCCAGCTTGGTATACCCAGGGCAGTAAAATAATGCTGTACTTCTTGCATAATCAGCTCAGGGAGTAACTGCTGGGACCTTACGCAGATCAGTTCCATAAGCTACCTACATAGTATGACCTGCAGGAGCAGCTAATCAAAATGAAATGCTCCCAGTGGGCAATGGGCAGTGTATGATGACATGTGATGATGATGCCCTGAAGATCTCTGGGTGTGGGAAGCAAAGATGAGGCAGGAACAACTTGAATGGCTTAGTAAATGTCTGACATTTCTACTTGTTTTATACTGTAGTTATCAACTTTATTTTATCTTTCAGAGTACTGTTTTTAATATGGGCCATTTCTTTTGGAAAATACCAGGATGTACCAAGCTGACTGCTGGTGGTGACAGTCTCTTCTATTCGATGTTACTGACAGCTATGTTGTTATGGCACTGTGCTGATAGTTGTCACAGTTGTGCCTGGATAGGGCCGTGTCCACCATATCTTGCTTCTGCTGCATTGCTCATACATGTGTTACAGTAAATGCTTGTGTTTCATTGGACATACATGTACTACCGTAGCTTACTTCTCAAGATATGTGCCCTAGTGCCTGCTTCTGCTTCATTGCACATACACATAATAATGTAGCATGTCCTTCAGGCTGTGGGTACCATCTCGAACTTCTGCTTCCATGAGTATAGATGAGGAGCTGTAGCTCTGCCCTGTCATGTGTGTTTCCCTCACACCTGTACTGATAACCTTTAAGTCTCTTTTGTCTTCCAGCCTGGGCAGAGCAGGAGGAAAATGCTGCTGGCTGCTGGAGGAGACAACAAACACTTTCAGCACAGCAGGGTCAATGCACTCTCATGTCATCTCTTGTACTAGATATCATGTACCAGTTGTGTCTCATCTTCACAAATAGCACCCTTCCTTTTACATTTCCCTTCCAAAGGTCATAATTGTACCTAAGATCTGCGGGTGTGTCAGCCACTGCCCATTACTAGCCAAGGCAGGACTGCAGGTGTGGTAGATGGGTGGGGTAGAGGTTCAAAGGAGGTTACTAGGCTATTGGCCCTAGGGCCTTTATAAGCCTAGCCATGTTATACTATTGTTCAATTATTGACCAAGTTGTATTGTCTGTATTTGCAACATGAGTTTATGATCAGCACTGACTACCGTTATCCAAGAGGGACATAGGGGACACCCCCCAGGGTAAATTTATGGTCTATATATGTGCTGTATTTTTTTTTTGCAAATTACACTGATGAAGGCAATAGTGCTGAAACCAGTTTGTCTATCTTGAACTGGGTTGTTTTTATAATAAAGCATCTCTTAATTTTGACCCATTATCTGAGTGCTGGCTGTTTTTTGTTGGAGTTTGTTCTGTTGCTTTGTGGGTCATTGCACTGGTGTATGTGCGGAAGTCTTGCTTTGCTTTTGGTTCTATGCTTCGGCTGTTGGCTTCTGTTTGTGGGACATATTTAGTGTCTTGTCATTTTGAAAAACAGCCCAGGAATATATGTTAATTTTTATCATCTCAGTTGCGAGTCGAATTTGTTGTATTACTTTTTGTTTTGCCTGTCCCTTTTGGAATGTGATTATTCAACTTTGCTTTGGGTAATGTATAGAAGAATAAAATACACCGGACATCTAACATTGTATGGTTGGCTCCTATTGAAGTATACAGGAGAAGGTAAAACTAAGCAGACATTAAATACTGTATATTTCAGTTTCAGAGAAGAAAAGAATGCAATAAACACTGATACCTTGGGAATATATGATCTGGCACTGTTGGTTCCTTCGGAAATAGGATTCGTTCAGTCATTGAATAACAAACATTCTATGTCATACTAAATTTTATGCAGTACATGGCAGAGGGCAGAATATTAGTATTATATATTGATTTTTGTGTTTTCCTATAAGGAAGAGAAACAGAGTGCATTAGTGACATTGTGCGCACATTTTTCTGTGTGCCAAAGATACGCTGAATGTTTTTTATCAGGCCTCTACATGTCAGGGGCTTATTTCAGTGCCTGAATGAGGGCATTCTGGTGGAAGTAATAAGGAATAAGAACCATCAAATATTGGACATTAAATATATGATGGTTCTTATTCCTTATTACTTCCACCAGAATAAGAACCATCAAATATTGGACATTAAATATATGACCTTTAGGTCACTCTGTGACTCTTTCATTTTGCATCTTTCATTAGAGGTGCTGTTTTGTTTGGTTAGTTAATAATGAAGGTATATGTTTTTTCTTTTTTCTTTTGACTGGTGGAACTGCACTACAAACTAAAAGATATGTTTAGTATCGGACTCCAACAACCTTGGTAAAGTAGCTGTGGGTTCTTGACTGCAATCAATACAAAGATACATCTGTTTATTATGTTTAACCACCACTAGTTGGTGGTGTTGATTGGACATTTGGTGGTTTTTTTCACAAAATACTCTTCATAATTAGGGGTGTTTCAGGATTGTATTTGTTACTTGATTCCTTTGGGATCAGGTTTGGAATATTTATAATAATTGCAGCTAATACCCTTAATTGTCATTGCACAGATATTGCCAGATTATTATTTATGATGCTGGAAAAATTGTTGTGACTTAATTCTCTTAGTATTTTGATTGGCAGCTTTTTGAGCTGTTGATTTTCTATTGGGACCTTATACTATCAGTTTGCCATCTGTAATACTATCATCAATATTTTATGCTGATTATAAGAATTTGTGAATGATTATCTGTGTAAAAATCAGAGAAATTGCCTTTATTTAATGGATCTATTATAGCAATTTATGCTACAATTATATGTGTTATTGAGTTGGTTCATCAGGCACTTCCCTGTGGCAATGCAACAGTTAAAATTAGGCAGACCATCTACAACACATCGAAAAATTTACTACATACTCTTTAGTAGCTAATATTAGTTATATTAACAACATGGATTTAATGGGCATCTTTAAAGGATTATCTGCGGATAAGGATGATATTCAAGTATTTGGGGTTGGATCTAATAATGATCCACCACACATATTAATTGACAGCAATCCTGAATCTATATGTATTCAGGCATTTTCAAAACTTACTAAATCTATGAAAAATTTATTGTCCAATGTGTGGCACCTAAAGTTATTCAAAGCATATAAATCTCAGAGTATTATACCACGTGGTTTACCTATGCACTTACAACCTTTGGTTAGTCAAGCTGATGATACTTTATTGAAGGAATGGGCTGCTGGCCAACAGAAGGCTTCTATGCATTTTGTTGAAATACTAATGGCTTATTATGAACCTAATGCTGCTCAGTCTATTTTGGAAGTCACTAAAGTATGTGATGAGGTTAAATCATTTGAAAATCATGCCATATTTATAAAAATTGTTTTCAAAAACTGACCAGGGATCTTATTGAAATTGAGAAACAAATCAAGGAGAAAAAAGCCCATAAATTCAATAGGTATATTAGGGATTACAAACAAGGTAAACCATTTGGTCAACAGAAGAATGTGAAATTTTCTAAACTTGATTTGGTATACAATCCTGGTAAAAGAACAAGGAAAATGTCTATTCTCAAAAAAATAATACTAGTGAAATTTCTGGGGAGGATTTGTCCTACATAACTGACACTGAATAACCAGTCCCCAAAAACGTAGTTTGGATAATCATTTAGGGTTAGATGAAGGGATAGTAGAAAGCATAAATCAGGTTACCAGTTGAGAAATGTTATTGCACCTACTTGTACCACAATAAATACTAATTATAATATACATAATATCTCTTCAGTATTTTTATCTGATGTGCGAATACAACTATTGAACAAGGGATTGAATTCTGTGCCTGTGTTTTTTTTTTTTGTCTCAGGATGTTTTTGCCAGTGATGTGATTTCTTTTTGTAGAATGTTAAATTTAAAGCTACATTTTGGCATTAGTAACCATTCACAAGATTCTCAGACTGAGTTCAGATTCCATAAGTCCAAACACAATCCACCAATAAACATGTTGCTACTTTTCAGCAATTCATTCTCAAAGATTTGGACTTCAGGTTTGGATCAGGTATTATTTTTTCTCAAAATAATTTAATGGAATTTGAGGCACAGGCATTAGAGTCTTCAAAATAATATTAATTTAGTGATCGTTCCTGCTGACGAAGGAGGTGCCATTGCTGTAATGGATTTCTCCATGTATTAAAAAGAGGCCTAAAGGCAATTATCTGACCATAGGTTTTACACGAAAATGTCAACTGATCCCACTTACAAATTTAAGAGGGAGATTGATGGATTTCTTCAGTTAGCTTTAGATGAGGGCATTATCAGCAAGGATGTGTTTTTTTCATTTAGCCACACCTGACAACTCTACTTATTACCAAAAATGCATAAAGATTTGCAGAAACCACCAGGTAGTCCCATAGTTTCTGGTAATGGTTCTTTAACTGAACCACTGTCAGCATTCTGTACTAAATATCTCAAACCTTTATTACAGGGAGTCAAAGCCAGGATTCAAGACACTACACGATTTTTGAACAATATTTCTTATATGTAATTGGAACCAGGTTGGATTATGTGTACTCTGGATGTTACAGCCTTGTGTACTAACATACCACATTAGGCAGGTTTACAGGCCCTAGAATATTGGCTTAATCACATTCCATTGTATAGTCCTAGGTTCATTACTTTTCTATGGTGTCTTACTGAGCATGTGCTGACCAAGAATGTATTTTATTTTAATGGGAAATGTTATTTGCAACTCAAGGAAGCAGCTATGGGTGCCTCTTTTGCACCCATTTATGCTGATTTATTTATGGGTTACCTGGAAGAACAGTTAATTTATGATGTTAATCATAACGTATTTTTTGATTAAATTGATATTTGGCGTAGATATCTGGATGACTGCTGGATGGTCTGGATATCTGATGTTGTTTACTTGACTGAATTTGTTCAATATCTGAATGATAATAAGTGAGGTATTCAGTTTACAGTACATTATGATGTTGACCATATCTCTTTTTTGGATGTTGAAGTTACTCAAAATAGAGATGGTTCTTTCGATAATAATGTTTGTTGTAAACACCCACAATATAATACTTTATTACATGCTTCTAGTTTTCATCCCAGGCACATTATACATAACATTCCTAAATCCCAATTCCTTCATATTCACATAATTTGCTCCTCTGATAGAGCGTTCAATTTACAACAAAAGGACCTTGTTAGTAGGTCTGTGATCAGGGTTACAAAAAGGGACATATCATTAAAATTAGTGATTCCATATCTAGTTATGACAGGTCTACATTGTTAAAATGTCAACAAACAGATGAAAAGGTAGATAATACCATTAGATTTGTTGCTAGTTATGGTCATAACACATGCAATTGTATGGCGATAATGCAAAAGCATTGGAATATTTTGCTTCTGGATGATAAATTATGTTCTTTTTTGACACCCAGGTGCCTCTTCTCGTTTCATAGAGGCAAAACACTAGGTGGATGCTTCAATCATTACAAAAAAATAAATCATGGTGGACATTCATGTCAGACCATGATTGTTGGGGGGATTTTGGTAGGTTGTACTCCTTGTGGTCATTATACTTTTAGTAAAAATGTGTTGAAGAGTAAACAATTGTCAAGTAAAAATACTCCCAAGGTTTATGATATTCGTATGTTTGGCAATTGTAGTATGGATTGGGTTGTTTATGCAGCGATGTTTACTTGTTCTGTCTTTTCTGTGGGACAAACTTCATGTCCCCTTAGAATACAAATCCAGGAACATCTTAGTGACATTAAGAACAAATGAATGCCCAATGCACTTTATAAACATACTATTAAACATCCTACTGCATTTTTTATGTTTATTACTGACAAAATTTTGGGGACAGACAAAATAAAGCTGTGTGGCATGTTTTATTAAATAAAAAGGAAAATAACTGGATTGTTAGACTTGGTGGGTTATTCCCACCAGGTCTCAATGAACATTTGTAATTATCCAATCATATTGTTAATAGGTGAAACAGGTAACTATATAGGTGTTGTATTTGTTTTTTGCAAATTACACTGATATAGTGCCAAAACTGGTTTGTCTATCTTGAACTGGGCTGCTTTTATAATAAAGTATCTCTTAATTTTGACCCACTATCTGAGTGCTGGCCTATTTTTGTTGACATTTGTAAATGTATGGTCTCCCATCCAGTTGTCTAAGTTATGCTTAAATAGGGTTATTGAGTTGCTCTGTTTTACGTAGAGGAGTGCAATCTCTGGGAGACATATCTGTCTCTCTAGCATGGCCTGTTAATTTCACAGGCCATTCTGGAGAGATAGCACATGTTAAGATCCCTATAGTGAGTGAATCTCTTCCCATTTGACTTGTGGACGTGCAGCATTTCAATTGAGCAGGGTCCACAGTTGCTCTGTAGACCAGCCTGGTCACCTCTCAGCAGCCTATAAGATACAGAGTACAGTGACAAGGTCTTCAGTCTATCCATGTAGGTCATGTGTTGAAGGCCCTGAATTTTCTTGATAAGAAACCTTTGCTGCAGGTGTCTGATGAGGTACATACAGTATGGGGCATTGTACTCTATCAGTGGTCTGATAATGGATGAGTACAAGTTGTTATAAAATCCTTAGCTCTGGATGTGATGCCCTTACTTATGAGATGTGCAACATACAAGGCCTTCCTTACCACTGTGGACACATGGTGATCAAAGTTAAGATTGCTATCAACCTGCATTCCCAAATCTCTCACCACAGGGTTTGAGCTAAGGGAGGTACTGTTAATACTGTAATTTTCAGGGACTTCCACTTTGCCAAAAGGGATAATAAAACATTTTTTGTGTTTAGTTTAAGTCCATGGCTTTGGCACCAATGATTTGTCTGTGTAAGCCCTTTTTGTAGTATGTAAGCATTGTTGGGGGACTCAGTGATTGCACCCAGTTTGCAGTCATTGGCGAAGTTGATAAGCCACAGGCCATCTCTTTTCTCCTGGACTTCTGAGAAATAGATTCTAAACAGTAGGGGTCCCAGCACAGATCTTTGTAGTATACCACTGGTAACTGGTCTGCTGGTAGAGGTGGAATCCCCATCTTTGCCTGCATGCATTCTGTCAGTGAGCCAGTTGGCAACCCATCTGGTAACATGTGGGTTAATTCCCAGCTGGGTGAGTTTCTCAATGATGTCTGAATGGGTGACTGTGTCAAAAGCTTTGGTTAAGTCAAGAGAGGCTGTATGTACTGCTTTGCCTTCATTCAGGACTCAGGTGACATTCTCAAAAAAGTTCACCAGGTTTAATAAGCATGATCTACCCTTAATGAAGCCAAATTGGATCGGGTCAAGAGTTTGAAGGTCACCTATGCCTTTCTTCATAAGGTCCATGATGATTCTCTCCATGGCCTTGCAGATAAGGCTGGTTAGGCTTATGGTCGGCTGATGAGCCCACTTTGTGCAGGGTAATTACTGTTGCTGTTTTAAACTCTGCTGGGACAAAGCCAGTACTTAGACTGTGGTTGAAGAGAGTGCCAAGTGGTTCTGTCAGGTCCTGTTTTAGACCATTTAGTAGACAGCCAGGGATGTTATCAGGTCCCATAGCAGCTGTGTTTTTGGCCAGAGAGAGT
Organism: Protopterus annectens; assembly: GCF_019279795.1. NCBI lineage: Eukaryota > Metazoa > Chordata > Ceratodontiformes > Protopteridae > Protopterus > Protopterus annectens. Next base: position 1,836,891,717 of record NC_056735.1, read on the forward strand.
GTGGTTATGACCTGCTCTTTGGAGATACTAGGTAGAGGACTGGTGACAGGTATGCTTTGGGGTATGTCTGGTGGGGACAAAGGGGTGAACTTTGCATCAAATCTGTCTGATAACAGGTGGTTAATATCCTCGGGGGTCAGTATGAGTGGCACTGTCCACTACCAGTTCGGCACAAGGCTGGGCCTTCTCTTTTAGATTTCTGACATAGCTAAAGAATGCTTTGGGATTATCCTTAGCTAGGGATTGTAAGTTAGCTTCATACCTGGTTTTGGAGGACTTTACAAGATATGTAATTTGCTTTTTTCAAGCTGTGGAGGGTGTCCTTCCTCTGCTGAGTCAGCTCCCTCTTGTTCTTATAAATTAATTTCTTCCTCTTGTTGTATAAACTATTTATGCTTGATGTCCGCCATGGTGGCTTGTTTTTTTCTGAGGACCTTGTTTTGATCTATTCAGGTACAGCTGAGTCTATATATTTGTATAGGTGTTTATACAGGGCATTTGTGTACACCTCTGTATAGGAGTCATGGTTGACAGTGGTAGCAGCGAGTTTGAAACTATTTATGCCATCGCTTAGGAAGCTATAGTTTGCTTTGAAGAAATGTTTCATCTTTTTTGCTCTGGGGGGGGCGTCAGGTATGATTGTTACTTCAAACAAGACTGATTTATAATCAGACTTTACTGGGGGGGCAATAAACAGAGGGTAGTGCAGAGACCCCCTATATTGTTGAGTACTAAGTCTAGGACATTCGAACCCCTTGTGGGGGTGCAGACTATCTGTTCCAGAGCATTTGTACTAACAAAGTCCAGGAAACTTAGGGTGAGTGTTTTTGCTCATATATGACTCCCAGTCGATGGAAGGATAGCTGAAATGACCCATGACCAAGGTGATTGGCTGTATAATGGGTGACTCACGTAGGTCCAGGTAGGCAGAGTGGTTCTTGCGGTTTATGGTGGGGGACCTATAGCTAACAATGATATGGAAGGGGGTTTTACCTACAATTATTTGGATTTTGAGTAGCTCTAAGGGTGTTGTACTGTTTGACCAGTCTTGAGGTGTATTTGTCTTTAATGAAGATGGATACACCTCCACCTTTGGTTCTTCCATGCTCATTTTGAGGTCTGAACATGTGGAAGACATTGTAGCCTTGCATGGCCGGGGTGGTCCCTGCAGCCTTGAACCACGTCTCTGTGACTGCACAGACATCAACATCTTCCAAGGTAAGGAGTGCTTCCGGCGAGTGCAGTTTCCGATTTAGACTCCTAGCATTAAGCAGCATAACCATAAGTTTGTCTCTAGTGGATTTTTTACATCAGGAATTTTGTTGATATGACATTGCCTAAAAAAGGCACTATGGGGGAGGCAAGTACCTTTGCCAGTAACCGAAAGCCAAGAGGTGACAGGCAAGGACCATCTCTGGTATAGCAGCATGGTCTGTTGACCATATCTTCCCAGGCTGACAGATACTAGATCCCTCTGGATTGACACCAGAAGCTAAGTCAGTTGTTGAAGTCAATCACGTTTTGTTTATATTGAGACATCATCCTGGGTAAAGTAGAATGCTGCTTAGGGCTAGGGACGTACCTGCCTGGGACACATAATCTGAGAGCTTAGTCATGTCTCTCTTCATATAGTCCAATGAGGTACATCTCAAGTCATTCACTCCAAAAGGGACTACTATGACAGAGTCATAACAGTACTTGTTGTTGAGAGACTTGAGTGTGTGTGAGATCTGATAGATCCTGGCACCTGACAAGCAGTTGACTGTGACCTTCTCCTTGTCCACCCTGGTGAGGGAGACATTTGTGTGTCTCACTATGGAGTCGCCTATGACCAAGACATTTAGTTTTGAGGTGTTTTGCCTTAGGAGCTTATTGGGTGAGACACTGTTGTGTGTATTATTATTTGTAGTGGATTCTGTTATGTCTGCGGTGTATGCAATACGTTTGCGCTTGGGAGGTGTCTGATCATTAGGTAGGCTTCTAGCGAGTACCTCCGCGTATGTGGGTTTATGTGTTGTGAGCTTGTTATGTGCAAGAGATGATGTGTGTCTACAGACAACTTGTTTGATATTTGGTTTGTTGTTATTGAGAGAATTGATTCCAAATTCATAGTATAGATACATCTCACATGTTGTATTTGTTTGATTTAGGAGTAACTGGTTGTCAGTATACACAAGGTAAATGCTACATTGCCTCAGGATGTCCATGTCAATTGGGCTGGCTGGGGAAATGGTGGGAAACTCTATGTCCATTATGGCAAGTATATACTATAGTAAATAGTGGAGGGTAGGCTATATGGACCAGGTTTTGCTGGTAAAACAAACAAAAGCTGCTAATTTATGGAGGACTAGAGGTAGAAAACTGCATCAGTGCTTCACAATGCACACCTAATTTGCTCACAGGCTCACAGGGCAACAGTGCAATCTCTGAGCAGCTCCAGTAAACTGAGAACAAACCTGCTCAAACACAATGCTTAAATACAAGCAAAGTTAATCAATTTTAAACAAAGTAACCAAAGGGAAAGCCCAAAACTGAGCCTTATTCCAGCAATCCCAACTCAGATGGGTCTTTGGCTGCACACTTCTGCCACAATGGTGCAGGGAAGCCTTATTAATGTAAGATGGCTAGTTTTGCTGCTCAAATTACATCAAACAGTCTAGATTCATCAAGCCTGAATCTAGCTTATGCTATAAAATGCAGAAGCACTAGAAATTCAAAGTGCAGAAAATTGAAGTCACAGCAGCAAAAAAAAAAGTTTAAATAAAGCAGTAAACCAGCAATTCCCAACTTAAAAGGGTGTAGGCTATCCTCTCATACCACAATAGTTTAGAACACAAATCTTCCTAATGTAAAATAACTGGTTTGAAACCCAAGTGCTTAAACCAGACACGTAGAGCAGCAGGCATAATAAGCCTTCAACCAGCATATTAAGTGCGATCCAGGAACGAGCTTCCAAGATGTGCACGTGAGCTCTTAGACTAATCTTGCACGGACCGAGCTCCTGTATGCAAATTACCCTCATTTGCAGGTAAAAAACATGCAAATGAGGGTAATTTGTGATCCAGGAAGCCGGCAGCTGTCAGTGCAGGACAAGTACAGTCTGCAGAAATATACTCAGTTAGTAACAGAGTACATTTCTGCAAACTAAAAAACGGAGCTATGACAGCTCCAAATAAAGGCTGCATATTATTGAGGAAGCATGCAAATGGCCAAGTAGAAGGCCATTGGGATTGCAAACTGTTTAAAAAATAAACAATAAATAACATTTTTTTTCACCAATCTTGGCTGTTTAAGCATAGGGCAGTGGCGTGCAAACAGGATTGGGGGGGGTAATAAAAATAAACCTAAAATAAGTATTCTAACTAAAAGCAGTATTCTGCCATGCAAGTCAATGGCAGGCATAGGACAACCTAACCAGTGAGGAGTGGTTGCTAAGGGGAGAGGCTCAGTGTGGGACATGTAACTATGCATTAGCAGGTAATCCTAAGCAAATGAGGGGAAGGATAGTGAATCCCAGATTTCCCCAGGGTGTGAGGCAGGTCCCAAGAGTGTAAGAGTATAAATAGCTCGGTGCAAGACTAGGATATAGGTGACATCATGGGGGGGTGTCAGGCATACTGTAAGTGGACTGGAACCATGTGGCTAGGGCTTGCTCCTAGCTTAGAACAGCTAAGCTAATGGTGTGTCTAAACTTGCCTAGCACTCTTTACAAAGTGTAAGTGGGTGTGCTTGCTGCTCACTGGGTTTTACGGGAAGTAAAAATAAGTTAAACCAGGAAATAACAGCTCTGTGCACATTTGAGTACTCCATTTGCATGGTGTGCACACGGGCTTAAACAGGGAGGCAATGGGAAGGGAAACCAGCAGTAGGAAGGTAATCAGGGAGAACTACCTTAGCTGGCAAGTGAAATGTATCAGAATCAGCCAATTACACAGAAAGCAGACCAGCCCAGAACACTACTATAAACTAAACAACACATTCCCCTCTGGATTTTCCACACTCTACACCACCAGTGCATACAAGCGGGGAAATTTTAACAAACAAACCTACAAAATGAGAAGGGCTGCAGCAGACAACATAGAACAACATGTGCAAGAGGCTGAGGGTGGTGAGGATGTGAATGCTGCTGAACAACCCACAATGAGGAGATGGAGAAGAGTGTACAGACCCAGGGTAACCTACCAAGGGCTACATGAGCTGGAGATAGTGGAGTGCTATAGGGTGGACAGAGACCTCCTACAGCAAATTGTTGAGCTGTGCAGGCCACACCTGACATACCAAACTGGCCGAGGGGAACCCATCCCAGTGGATACCAAGGTATGTGTAGGCCTAGGTATAATTGCCACAGGTACGTCCCAAAGCACAACTGGGGATATCATGGGAATCTCACAGGCATCAACATACAGAGTATTCCACCAGTTCCTGGATGCCATATCAGCACATGCCAGTGAGCACATATATTTCTTCAACACACGTGAGGTGTTGACCATCACTATGCATCTCTTCCACCAAAAAGCAGAATACTCTGGGGTAGTGGTTGCTATAGACTACATGCACATATGCATCAAAGCACCACCCAGTGAACTGGGTAGGGCCTACATCAACCGCAAGCGCATCCCCTCCATCAACTGCCAGATCATATGTGATGCCCAGGGCATTATAATGAATATGTGTGCTGGCTGCCCTGGAAGCTATGACGATTCACACATATGGCATCTGATGCAGCTGTACCACAGTTATGCCAATGTGGACATCCCCTACAGTCACCTAGTGGGGGATGCCAGGTACCCAATGGAGCCATGGCTGATGACACCCATCCGAAATGCACACACACCTGAACAACAATGCCATAATGAGGCACACATACAGGCCAGACATATAAAAGATCATGTGTTTGGGATGCTCAGGTCACGGTTATGGTGTCTGGACACATCCGGTGGAGCCTTGCAGAATTCACCAGCTACATGTACCCAAATTGTTATTCTATGTGCTATGCTACACAATATGATCCTGCAGAAACAGCTGCAGCAGGAACAGCATGGGGCAGGGCCACACAGATCCCCCACCAATGCCAAGGCCTGTACAGGCACAGAGTGACTCAGAAGAGGCACAACCTGAGCCTGCCCCAGTAGGCAGAAGGAGGCATGCCCAGTATGCCCTGGCCCTGGCAAAGAGGCAACTCAGAGCATATGCACAGTAGGGACCCAGGGAATGACACCTCTCTCTGACTCGCACAGACAGTAAAAGGGATGCCAAACATGACACTACCTGTGCTCAACCATGTATAGGGAGTGTACTATGTGCATCTGACATAGGCAGCCCTCCAGCACCATCCTCAAGTCTGGCACACCCTCAAGGTAAGTCAATCAACCTACCAATTGACAAATGGAATAGAATGTGTTGTTACCTGTAGCTATGGTATGGATTGTGAGCATGGAAGGAAATTGGGTGGTCGAATGTTATGGCAGCGGACAGTAGACACCCATAGTGGCACCATGACATCTGTAACACATACTGGAGTCACCATAGTAGCCAGTACTACACAGGGTGACAAAGCCCACTGCAGGAAATGGGCTGAGTGACATGTGTGTCCATAAGACCCACACATGCCAGTCAGAAAGGTTCACATACCCAACAACAGTCTCAGCCAGCAGGACAGGTGTAGACAAACACAAACAAATGCTGTACTATGGCCTCTGAATGAGCTCTATGGGTAACCCCTCCCCCAGGCCTACACAGACAGACTACAGCAGGCCAGGCAGTTGGATGTAAGTTGTGAAGGCTAGGAAATCAGAAACTAATATGTAGGTAATTAAAGCTAAGATCTGTAGTACACTGGTATGCCTCTAGCCAGCATGATAAGTAAGACTACAGACTGAAATGGAGTACATGACATACCAGTACAGTCCTAGCAAATGTGTACAAGTGTCAGGTGTGGCCCCCATCCTGTGTACACTTATAGTAACAGTCAGGTGTGTCCCCCACTCCTGTGTAGAAATGTAGAAACAGTCAGGTGTCCCCCCCACTATGCAGAAATGTATCAACAGTCAATGCCAAATGACCGATGGATACCCTGCAGACACAGCATGCTATCTGTCGGTGTACAGCATAAAGGTCAGCACCACAGTACAGACTACCTGGACTTGATCCACACATGCAATACAGATGGCCATACTGGGCATGCTCACACACTAACGTACTGAAAGGTCATACTGGGCATGCTCACACACTTATACACATGAAGGCCATGTCTGCAAACACCAGTGGACCAGACATATCTGGCAATCGCAGTTCTTAGTGCAAACACGTCAGTATGCACCACTCCTGCCTTTCACACACAGTGGATAGGAATAGAGACACATATGTAAGGACAACACACTATAATAAGCCAAAGGTAGATGGACATAGATGTGTGGAAGAGGGTGACCGTGACAAGGAGCCATCCGGCCTGTCCCACCCAGCAGACAGCCAAAGGACCTCAAACACATGAGGTGCAGATGTCACTCACTGCAGATACTTGCCACCAGTATCTGTCAGCATGACAGACTATGTGGTGCACATGCCAGCTGTGCAACATGACTGTACAAGGAAGTAGCCATCTAGTAGCTGTATACACGTACCTGTGACATATGACCCCGTGGGTGCCCACATGTGGCATGTCAACCCCTACATGAATGGGTTATGGCCCATGTACACACCGCCCTCCCCATAGCAGTATTATGACATGCCTGCTGAGGTCATCCAATGTGAAATACACCTTTGGGAGAGGTGTAGCTCAATAATCTTCATGGTGCATCCCATAACTGCGTACTGCTGTAGTGATAAACTAGTTAGGTAGTGGTTCTAACCCCAGACATGGCAATTGTGTGAGTGCGTGTTTGTGTGTGTGTCGACTGTATAGAGAGAAATGCTTTTTAGGCTACTCACACTTCGTACAATTCATATACTCAACTGTGGCAAGGCTGCTGATGTCACTCACCTAGAAATATACCTCTGGGAAAGTCATAGCCCAGTAATCGCAGTAGTGTGTCCTGTAACTGCGTACTGCTGTAGTGTGATAAAGTAGTTAGGTAGGTGTTTTAACCCCAGACCTGGCAACTGTGTTTGTGTGTGAATCTGTGTGTCTGACTGAGTAGAGAGCAATATTTTTTAGGGCACTCACACTCTGTACAATTCATATACTCAACTTTGGCAAGGCTGCTGATGTCACTCACCTAGACATACACCTCTGGGAAGGGTGTAGCTCAGTAATCTCTGTAGTGTGTCCTGTAACTGTGTGCTGCTGGAGTGTGGTAGTGTAGTTAGGTAGATGTTCCAACCCCAGATTTGGCAACTGTGTGTGTCTGCATTTGGCTGAGTAGAGAACAATGCTTTTTAGGGTACTCACACTCCTTAGAATTCATATACTCAACTTTGGTAAGGCTGCTGATGTCACCCACCTAGAAATTCACCTCTGGGAAGATTGTATCTCAGTAATCTCTGTAGCGTGTCCTGTAACTGTGCACTGCTGTAGTGTGATTTTGGACTGTGGTAGGGTTCCATCTCCACCCATGGCAGTTCTGGATGCTTTGTGTGTGTTCCAATGTCTGCATTATAGGCTACTCACTCACAGCACATTTCAAATGCCCTACTTTGCTAATCCTGCTGATGTCATTCGTTGTGAAATATAACATTGTGGAAAAAGCTCTGTAGTAGTCCCTGTGGTGTGACCTGTAACTACTCCATGCTATAATGTGATCTAGGCCTTGAACAGGGGTTTGATACCCACACATGCCAGTTTTGGATGTTTTGTGTGTGTCTCACTGTCTGTGTAGGGAGCAATGCATTTTAGACTAGTCACTCGCAGTACAGTTGAAATGCCCTTCTTTGGTAATCCTGCTGATGTCATTCATTGTGAAATACACCTTTGGAGAAGGATTTATCTAGTAGTCTCTGTGGTGCATCCTATAACAGCTGCATACTGTAGTGTGGTAAATACCTCAGTTAGGGGTTCTATACCCACCCATGTCAGTTGTGGATGTTTTGTGTGTGTCTCACTGTCTGTGTAGGGAGCAATGCATTTTAGGCTAGTCACTCGCAGTGCAGTTGAAATGCCCTTCCTTGGTAATCCTGCTGTTATTCATTGTGAAATACACCTTTGGGGAAGAAGGACTTCAGTAATGTTCATGGCGCATACTATAACTGCATAGTGCTGTATTGTAGTAAGGTAGGGGTTCAATTCCTAGACATGACAGGTGTGTGTTTGTAACTCATATCCTGTGTAGAGGTGGTTGTAAGTGTGGGCAATGTGGAAGGGGTTTTGCTTATTTCTTTTATGGTGGCCCTACTATATATCACAATGTCAACCATACAGGGATAACAGATGTAAATTAGCTGAGAGGCCGGGGTGCAAAGCCATACCCATACATGTGACATCAAGGCCAGCCAATCACAGTTAGAATCCCCACTATAACCCAGAGCACACACTCAACCCATGTGTCATACGCACACACATGCCTAGGCAACAGCCAATATGTGGGCAGTACACTGCATATTGGCCATTGATAGTAACTATGCAGTGATAGCAGTGGGCTACAGAGGGCATGTCACCCTGCCAATCTGTCCGATATGCACATATATGTAGACAGTGCACCTCCACCATGTTCCCCAATGGACACCTGCACCACCTATGGTGCCTTCACATGTGACTCACAATAGACATACCATGCCTGACAACATGCCCTATATGGACAGATACCACTGACATCAGGGAATACTGTTAGCATGATATCAATGTAGGTGCAGGGTAAACCTGCTGCCCATTACCAGTTCCTACCACAGGTGGGCAAGACTGGCACATCTGATGATAATCTGTGTTCACAACATGGGCCAGACACCCCAGGTACAGTAGCACATGTCACTGTACATGCATGTGGGAGGTGTGCACATCCCAGACACCATCCATGTCATGGACAAAGGACCACATACAAGGCAAGTGATGCACAGCATTGGCCACACACAATAGTCATCCAGGTGACTGGATGGGGGATGCAAAACCCACCTGTGTGAGCAAATGCAGAAACTACAGGCCTGAACCACAATGCAGACCATTGTCATGTGGCCTGATGCCAAGTGTACCCATCACCTACCCTAGAACAGCCTGCTGGCACAGTTGACCACCACACACCAGTACAGACATGCACCCATGCATGTCAGAACTGGCACCCTGTGTGTTCGTGTGTGTGTGTTGTATGGTGCGTATGTCCACATCCACACTCACTACAACCCCAGGGCATACTGAAGCATGATGTGTGATGTCTGACACCACCTCATACTCTTTGCCCATACGACTTCCATATGACCTGTGTGGTGCATGTGATACCTGCACATTGATGTGTTGTGGCAATCCCACTACCGATGAGTTGCACTCCTGGCCTTCCCAAGTGTGTCAATGTGTGTGCATCCCCGTGTGAGTGTGCCTGTGTTGACGCTGGCACCTGTTCATGCAGACAGGCATGTGTACATCACCTACTGTATGTCTACCATATCCCTGTTGCAGATGTCACTCACCGTCACATATATGTTCTGAGTGCTCCACAGCACGTAACCCATGTGGCACATCCAATAACTGCATCAAACTGTGATAGCACTACATAGTTGTCTGGGGTTTGATACCCTGTGCTGGTAGGTGTGTGACACAAACATGCTTCAGTTTTACTCTCCCACCCCTCCCTGACATGTATTTGCCTCTGTCTGCCTCCCCACCCCCTCTCTGGTGGATGTGGAGGCCCACACCTGCTTTTCTTAGGCAGCAGCATGTGTAATTTAAGTGATGGCCTCTGCATGAATTGCAGCCCTCCCCTAGCTGATTGAATGTGGAACATCTGTGGTAACATTCCCATAGCCAAATGCATGAAAACACACTCCAATACCTAGGAACATCATGGTGTTGTTGGCCCTTTTCAGTCACTGTGAGCAGGAACTAGATCTGCTGTTTGGCAAACAGCATCTCAGATGGATTGGGGATTTACCTCTAACAACATACACTGTGGAAAGAGGGCAACGAATAGGAGGGGGATGTGCCTGACCTGACTACAGACTGCAAGTGCTGCTATACTGCATTTGGAGTAATGTTGGTTTAACAGTGTTTGTCTGGACATGCCTGTCATACATGTCACAATACCTGCCATGTCAGTTCCATGTATATGAGGAATCCCCATCTACAGGGTCATCTGCAGACTGGGCAGTGTTGTGCCTTTGGTTTCATGTGTTAGCCATGGTGCATCTATCTGTGGAATGCAGAAGGTAGTGTGAGGATTGCAGTCTGTAGATGGTGAAGGCCGTGACAGTTACTGATTTCATATCCCTCATAGGACATATGTTGCAACAAACCCCATTACAATGGTAAATGTATGAGGTTATCACAGCAACATGTCTATACTGGCCATGTATAGGTGCTGTCAGCCACACCTCTGCCAACCTTTGTACATATGTTGTGCATGAAGTGGTGCATATGTGCTGCACACCATAAATAGTGTCATCATATCTGATAACAAGCCAGTGATATATCACATTGCTACACATGTCATGTACAGTAGAGGTTATATATCATGACATAACTGGGACATTCTGTGGATGTTTGTACAGTACTGAGGTCTGTGTAGTGATGGTGAATGTCGTCAGTGTGTGTATTGTTAATATGTACATTAACCTGTGTACAAACTGTGGTAGATGTCATTGTTCTAGCTCCCCTTCTATCTGATGTTACATACTGCCCCTCTGTATGGTATTTTGCTGTACATGTTTGTAGGGCCATATACACACATGTTCCATACCACAGACAGCCATCACACCAAACTGTGTAGCAGCCCAGTATATGTAGAGTCATTCTGTGAGTGGCACATATGAGGATGGCGTAGAACAGATAGTCGATATACTGTAATAATATGCTAGCTTGCCATATGTGGCTGAGGCTGTGTTCACATTGGTTGTGGTTATGCACTTTCACACAGGTGTATCTTACCATGTGCTGTGACATGGCTGTTGAGCCTGTTATACATGCAGGTACATGTGCATTACCCCATACGAGATATAGGCCAGTGTTGAGCCAGCCTGCCTGCAGCCTGTACAATACACTGTTACATGTCTAGCAGCCTAGTGTACTTACCCAGTGAGATGTCATGTGCAGATACTTGCCAGATGTACTGCTGCCGGGCCTCCCTTAAAAGTCATGTATGTCAGACAGAGCAGTGGGATGCTGTACAGATGTATGTCAATATCTAGTGGATAGTATGTGTCCATGGCACCGCTGTACCAGCAGTCATTATGTGTCAGGCCAGACAGGAGTGTGTGAATCCAAAACCTATGGTGGCAAATGTATACCAGTCGTTATGTGTTATACCCATCTACATGGCTGTCTACATCCATATTGTCAGGCCTGGTACACATGTTGTGCATTAAGGGACTATGTGTAAACCTCTGAACTGTACAGGGTGTGTCCGAAGTTCCACATATATTGGCCAATATCTCTGCTGCACTCCACAGCGGCATTACATGCTAGCGGTGGTACTTTACAATGATTTCCTTAGGATGTCTGTCAGTAGCCAATGGCACACATGTTATAAGCAGATATCACCTTCCACACACACCACGTCTGTGAAGACAATCCCAATGACAGTAGCAATAGTCAAGTAATATACTTGCTATACATACCTGATATCCCCTTGCATTACGACCTTGGGACTATAGGGGCTGGGGTAGGGCTACACTCCAAGTCCAGGACATATGATTGAAATATATGTACATGTACTATAATTACACATGTGTACTACTTCCAATTACCACTGTCATGGCAACCACCCATTATAAATCCCTACAGCATGTGGGTATGGTCCCTTTATATTTCCTGTGTGATAGACATCCTTCCTGCATGTGGGCATCAGTGTTACAGACAGCAGGTAGCAATACCTCTTACAGGAGAACCTGCACACTCAGAGCTGCCACATATCCATAGGAGGATCAGGAACTACAGACAGACTATGTTTTTCATAGTACTGGTGTTACAGGGTGTGTGTGTGTGTGTGTGTGTGTGTGTGTGTGTGTGTGTGTGTGTGTGTGTGTGTGTGTGTGTGTACATACTAGTGTACCTTGGAATGTAGTCTGTCTGCATAGCTCACTACTGTTTACCTATCCTGTTGCTGGACAGAGATATGCCTATCATGTGTTGTCCGTCCACCACACAGGTCCTGTGTCAGATATTACACTGGCAGTGTGTGTTGCGTGCTATCAGTACATGGCTACATCCATTTCTGTGTCTAACCTCAACTACCTGACTAAGGGTATGTTGCAGACTATTCTGTAACACCAGCACCTTGCTTAGCCTTTGTCCTCCATCTACATACCAAGCTTTGCACATATGTCATGCTGTTAGGGGTTATTATGCAGTGGGCTGTGAGTATATCACACAGCCATTGCTGCCATTAATCCACTGCTGTTGTACCCTCACACATACAGTGGGGCTGGGGCCATATATGTGTAGGCGTCACCTACACAATACATGTGCCACCTTAGACACTCCAGATGCCAGTGTATGTAACAGTGGTATATGGGCCTGTATTATTGAGTGTAGGTGGGGAGCACCATAAATGACCTAGGCTGTTACAAAATGTGGGGGTATCAGGGGTGAGCTGCCACAAGGTATCTGGATGTACAGTACCGTATACTTCAACTATATTGACATTACTTACATGAATTGGGATACTGCAAGCCTACTGCCTCCTGCCATAGAGACTGTTCTGTTTGTCAGTGTGCTCCTGATGGTGTCAGCTATGCCTTGTTATGTACCAGTTACAACCCATTTGATCACAAAATGTTTTTACCTCCTACTAAGTTTGTACAGAGTGTAGAGAGAGACTGCTGAACTACACACCTGCAGTACATACTGTTGATTGTTTGGTATCCTGTGGCCCAGTCTGTCTTCACTATTGTATAATTTGAGGGGCTTTCCTGGACAGCAGCAGTTGTGAACCTTTCCAGATT